>NW_027072035.1:8097052-8205195 GCF_038088225.1 Cyrtonyx montezumae
TCAGAGGCATAGTTGGAGACAGTGGAACCAGCAGGTGCAATTTTTTTTTTCTTTGACTGATTGGTTGCATCAGTTCTTCAGGTCAAATTAAACAACAGTTGAAGCCACTGCACATTAATTTTCAGGTCATTAATTATTGTCCTTTTGTATTAAATTTTTTTTTACAGTAAGAGGTAAGTAATTCTTAAATTAGAAGCAAAATAATTGATATGCTAAGGTTTTTTCACTGTGTTTTGGGTAACAAGTCTGTTTGTCAAACTTCTTAACACTTAAAGTTTGTTTGTATTATTCCTAGTTGTTGAACTTAAGATAATGTATTCAAATACTGAAGACTATGATATTTACAGAATGTTTGTTAGTAGCTACAGCTTTGTTCAGCTTAAAGATTGCCAGAATAATACTTCATAAAAAAATAGTGTCTGGAATCATTGGAAGCATGAATTTCTCTGTAGGCTAAACTGTGGGTTTTCTTTCCTTTACTTAGGGAGATATACATCAGAGAGTGATGTATGGAGCTTTGGAATCCTTCTGTGGGAGACATTCAGTTTAGGAGTATGCCCATATCCTGGAATGACCAACCAGCAAGCACGAGAACAAGTTGAGAAAGGTATGGAGTGAAAGAAATGCTGTATACATCCATGAGGATGTCGCAAATAGCAAAGAAATATCATACCAGTCCTCTAGACATGTTATTTAAAGATAGTCAGATTATTTATTTCACAATTCTGGCAAATGTAGATTTATTAAAAAATGAAAGAATTATATTGATCACTGACTTAAAGGAGGAAAGACTTCTGACACATTATGTATAATGTATAAAATATACATACATATTACTAAAAGGTAAGATGGAGAGAGGATGATTTTACTGCTATGCAAAACAGAGGCTTGACCAGAATGAATTATTTAAGATTATGCTAATGCACATATAAATATTCTAAACTGCTGGAAGAAAAACTCTGTATCACTACATCTTCTCTGTTAAAGCATTTCAGACAACATTTTATCGATTACGGTGGAAAATGGTAAGCACTTTGAGCCATGAAAGCTGCATCTTTCTCCTACAAAATAATCAGAAAGCTTTTTTTAAAGCAGCAAATATCTATGAGCAGGATTTCAGGACTTGGATCTATTTTCAGCATATTTAGTGACATTTCAGAACTCTAAATAGTAATATTTGTAAGCTTCTAAACAAGTAAAACTACAATTCGGCAGGCAAGTTGTTGTTGATTGTAAGCACCGTGGGTAACCAGCAAAGCTTATCCTTAAAAGGTAGAGCAAAAAAAATTCAGTCTTTGTCAGAGCAGAGATATATATTTAAAAACAAATTTTACTACTGAATTGCTGTTTGAATCTACTGCGAAGAAGGTGGTCCAATTCAAAAATTAAAAGTTTTTTTTTTTTGCTTTTCTAGTTTTTTGTGCTATGGGAAAACAGTCCTGTTGGTCCATCAAGAATTCTCTTTTAGTTTTTCTTCTAGAATCATCATTTCTTGTATCATCCTGCCTTCCTGGTTTTCAAAAAATGATAGCTTATCAGTTAGGATAGTCAGCTAGGATGGTCCAGATTTTCTTTCTGATCAGTCTGTCTGAGTTCCTCAATCAGTTACGAGTCATCAGTACATTAAGTCACTTACATTAATCCAGAATAATTTCAACCCCAAATGAATATATAGAATCATTTCACTTTATGGATGAAAAGTAGTTGCTGCCATCACTGTTTTGAAAAATTGGTTTCTAGGGGCAACTTCATGAAGGAAAGGATTTTTAAATGGCTTCCTATAATCTGCAAGTCCTAGAGCTCATTTCTCCTCCTTTGAAGTTACACACATCAGTCATGCATCTAGAGCAGATGCATACAATATATAAAAAAAATCAAAATCATTTATTTGATGTACCTGTTGTGTGAGTCTGGTGTCATTTATACTCCTCTGGTTTAGAAAGAGGGAGAGATCTCTGCAGTAAGCCTGGAGTCACAGAGCCATGTTAGCTGTAGTGCCAGCTCACTGTGATGTTCTCTGCCTGTAATTAACCATGAGAGCTATATTTGGTAAACAATTCACAGAATGACAGAACAGCTGAAGTGGGCAGGGTCCTCTGGGTCCCATCTGGTCCCCTGTTCAAGCAGAGACACTCAGAACAGGTGCCCAGGACCACATCTAGGCAAATTTTGGAGGTCTCCAGTGAGGAGACTCCACAACCTCTCTGGGCAGCCTGTGCCAGTGGCTCCTTCACCCATATAGCACAGAAATGCTTCCTGGTGCTTCCAGCTTGTGCCCACTGCATCTTGTCCCGGTGCTGCACAACCCTGAAAGGAGCCTGAATCCATCCTCCCTTCAAGTATTTATACTTCTTGATGAGATGTCCCCCAAGCGTTTTCTTCACCAGGCTGAATAATTCAAGCATTCTAAGCCTTACATCAGAGGAGAGATGTTCCAGTCTCCTCAGTCTTCTTTGCAGCCCTTCTTGGACTCTAAAATGGACCCAGTTCTCCATGTGGCATTACTTACCAGTGCCTAGGAAAGAGGAAGGATTACATCCCTCCACTTGGTGGCAGTATTTTGCCATGTAAGGCCAGTATGCCACTAGCCTTCTTTACCAGAAACGCACCTGGGGTACTCCTGGTTGATTCACATTCAACTTGGTGTCCACCAAGACCTCAGAGCCTTTTTACCAAGCTGCTTTCCAGATGGGTGGTTGCAGCATGTTCTGGTACTTGGGGTTGTTACTTGCCAGGTACAGGACTCTACAATTCTCCATGCTGAACTTGATGATGTTCATTTTTTTCATTTCCTGCTGGATGGCAGCAAGACAGTGGTATATCAGCCATTCCTCCCAGTTTTGTGTCATCTGCACACTTGCTGAGGGTACACTGCCTAATGATCCAGATCATTAATGAAGATGTTAACTAGGCCCCAGTACTGAGTCATGGTGTACTCCTCTTAATTACAGTCCTGCAAGACTATGTGCCTTCCTCCAAGCCTGACTGTTTAGCATATTTTCAGTCCACCTCACTGTGTGCACATTCAGCCCATATTTCAACTGCTTCTCCGTTCACATCTACTGGGATGTATTGTTCAAAGCCTGATTCAAGTTTAGGTGGACAAATCCCCTGTTCTATCATCTACAAACATGATCATTTCATCACAAAGATCTTCAAGTTGGCTAACTACTCCCAGTGACTTTGTTATCCTTCATGTGTGTGGAAATGGTTTCCAGAATTAGCTGCTCTATTAACTAGGATTCAGGTGAAGCTGACAGACTAGTTAGTCACTGTGTGCTTCCAGCCTTCTTGAAGATAGGAGTATCTTTTGCTTTCCTCCAGCTCTTAGACATTTTTCCTAGTCATCTTGATCAATCAAGTGCTATCAAGAATGGCCTCTTGGTGACATCTCTGTCAGCACTTGCAGTTGCATCTTGTCAGGTTCCATGAATTTACATACATCCAGTGTGCTTAGGTATTCCCTGACCTGATCTTCTTCCACCAAAGGTAACGTCTTCCTTGCTCCAGACTTTCCCTCCTGTCCCTTGGGCCTGGGATTTCTGAAAGCCACTCTTCCTAGTAAAGACAGAGGCAAAGAAGGCATTCACTACCTCAATGCCTTTTTCATATTATGTCCCAACATCCTATGCCCTCTGTAGCAGTGAGCCTGCATCTTCCCTTGCCTTTGTTTTGTCGCCCCTGTACTTACGAAGCCCTCCTTCTTACCTTTGACATCCCTCACAGGATTCCATTTTTGCTGGGTTTTTGACTTCCCAACCTCAGCCTAAGATATTTGGTCAGTGTCTTTGTATTCCATCCAAATTACCCATCCTCTGCATGCTCCCTTTTTTGGCTTGAGTTTTGCCAGCAGCTCATGGTTTTTGACTGCAGGCGTTCTAGCATTTTTGCTTTACTTCCTGCTCATTAGGAAGTTGCCTTTATTGCTGTTGGTCTGTCTCTTTTGTTCATTCATCTATGGCTTTTGAATTATCAGCTGCAAATAAATGATTGTTCACTCTCCCGTTCATCTCCAAGTCATTTACCTCCTTCACTTTTTGCAGCAGACTGCCTACAGGAGCAAATCAGAAGAATATGAGTGTTAGGATGATAGGATGTGGGAAAATACAAAATAAGTTAAGAAGATGAGGGGGAGGAGAGAGAACAGATATGCTGTAGGTGGAAAGGGAATTTCTTGAGGATACGTAGTGTGGAAGAGCAATGGACATAAAGCTCTTCACATGTTAAAAGGGACAAAAAAACTATTCTGGTCACAATTATAACTCCCATGGTTATTAATGGTGTTCCCAGATGGCTGGAGGGTGGGGTGGACAGGGATGACATGATTAAAGGTTAAGAGGGTACCTAATTCCTAAGATAGTGGAAAAAAATTATGTAGTTTACTGCCCTTAGAGACGAGAAGCATATTGACAATTTACCTTATGCAACTTACATGTATGTCTTTGGTACCTGAGTTTAATACTTTTCCATCCTTTCTGGGTTATGTATTGAAGAATTGATTCATTTTTTAATCCAGAACTTTCCTATTTTCTCATTTGTCAGTCTGTATCAATTTTCAGTACTAAACTTTTTCCCTTTTTCTTGTGTACCAGGTTACCGAATGTCAGCACCGCAAAAATGCCCAGAAGAAATATATAAAATAATGCAGAGGTGCTGGGACTACCATCCAGAGAACCGACCAAAATTCAGTGAGATTCAGAAAGAGCTATCTTCAATCAAAAAAAAAGTGACATAGTGATATACTAGTGCCAAACTCAATCCGTGGGACTTTATTTTCCATTGAAGTATTTTTTTTCCCTCAAACACTATGCGTTTATACAACATTATTTGCAATATTCATTTAGGATTACTTCAAAATTAACTGGTTTTTATATACATGTGTACCATCTTGAATTATGTCTACATCTGCATTAAAGACATATACTGCCAAATGCTATATATCCAGTCACAGTAATATTGTCAGTTAGGTTACATGTAAATAGGAAAGCACATACTGTAGATTTAAGGAACTGTGGCTTCTATGTGTTTTGCAGCAAGTAACTGCTAGTGACATTTTTCAGAGTTTTTCTACTCTAACAGTGTTCTCACTCTGCTGTCCCTGTCTCAATTGTCAACACCAGCAGCTCTCTAACATGGTGACTGTGTCATGCATGTTGGCCTTAAGACTGAAGACAGTTTTGACAAGTATTTCAGCTAGAAACTTGTATATTTTTCAAATTCTTTCTGCAACTTATTTTTTTAATGATAGCTTGTTTCAAGGGTAAAGGTCAGTTGGATTCTGGATGTAAGTCTGCTTACTGAACTGCAAAATCCAGAAATTGCTTTCGTAGAACATTGAGTTACATGTCCATTTCTTACCATGCTATAGTAAATACTTCTGACTTTTGATGTAATTTAGCTATGCCCTTTACTCTACCCCTTTTTTTCCTATGAAACCATCAGAATTCTGTAGTGGGTCTCCTTTAATCACCTAAGTTTTTTTTAAGAAACCAACAAAAAAATCAGTTATTGAGTACATTTATTGTGAAGAAATACTGCAAATCATCTGTCTTCCAAAGAATATGTAAAAAAAATAGGACAACAGAAAGAGGTTTGCTAATGATAGCAGCACTGTAATGGGTGACCGATAGCATTGATCTTAGAGGAGTTAAAGAATGTGAATTGCTAGGTTTGCTTTTGATCCTGATTTTTTTTTTCCTTAAATTGGTAATAATTCTCAATGTGCAGTTGGAGCTTTTAAAAGGTTGTACGAAGAGAAAGCACATTCCATGTGTAGTGTTGAAAGGAAAACACTATGGTTATATGGCATGGAGAATTATCCAAGAAACCCCAAAAGGAAAGTATATTTTAAGTATGTGACATGTGGAACAAGGCAGAGTAGAAATACTAACCTAACTTTTTAAAATCATTACAATCAGGTTTCAAAATGCAGAAGATAGATAAGTTGTAAATGTCACCAAAAATAAAGGAAACTCATTTAAAAAGAAGTAACATTCCATAGTATAACATACAGTAGCTGGGGGCAGAGGAAAGGTACAGTGTGTTGCTCTGACTCGGTGTTCCTTTTATAGTGGGGATTATTTTCTATGGCGCTACATAGAAACAAAAACAAGTTACAGTGCCCTGGTCTGAGTTCCAGAGTTAAGGTGCTTAAAATTTCTTAATGAATTAAATAAAATTGTTCAGATCAAGGAATGTCTGTTACTGTTAATACAAGTAGACAGAAAGTTACACAGCATCTGGAATGTTTATTAGCCCTGTGTAGTGTGTGGCTACATTGCATTTCTGTTTCCCTTAAGGTGTTTTTTCTATCATCCACAGAATTTATGCTCATGCTCTTGAAAATGCATTTGTGGAAGTGCAGGGTGATAATGATTAAGGGCTATGTGTGACAAAAATACAAATTATCTAAAAGAATTTGTCTGAGGGCTGCTCCAAAAGTGATGCCTCCTGTTTTATTACGTTGACCCACAACATCAGAGGCAGTTGGTGGTGGTATAGCAGCAGAGGGGCAGCCTGACACAACTGTGCCTGACATGGAAGTGCATATGAAGCAAAAGTATGTCACTGAATTGCTCTGTGTAGAAAAACTGGCACCCACTGGCATTCATTGCTGTGTGCTGAGCATTTATAGAGCCCAGACTGTGTGGTGGTGGGTGGTGCATTTCAGCAGTGGTCCCAGTGGTTCACCTTCACTGGAACAGTTTTTTGTAAGTGCATCATGCAGGCTCTTGTTCCTTGCTGGTGAAGATAGGTAGCTCATGGGGGTGCCTGTGTTCAGAATTAGTGTTTTGTAGTTGAGAGTTTGCTCATTCAAATAGTGTTATTGTGTTCTTTGTATCTGCTGTACATTCCACAGAAGTCAGTAGGAGGCATTGCTTTTGGAGCATCCTACATGCATATCCATTAAGGTGTAGTACTTGGCAAGCTTGATGGCCTAAATTGCAACTTCCTTATCAGTATGCTGGACATATTTTTCTTAGCACTGTATTTCCAAGTAGCCCAAAGATATTTTTCAAGAGCAGTGGGAAGCATTCTTGTTAGTTTGTGTGCTTTTAAGTATTACACAGAGTTTGTGCCTTAATTTGCTTGTATGTTAATGCAAATGCAAGTGCACTAAAATTAAGAAAAGCACCACAGCAGTATGGAAAAATCCCTGTCTCAAATCCATGATTAATTCAACTGCTGGCCCTTAGAAAGTCTGCAAGTAAGTGTAATGATGTCTTCTCTGTCAGCATTCATGCTTCTCTGGAGAGTTGGTATTCTTCTTCTGTGAAAGAGATGAATTATTTCTTTGCTATATGCCCTTGACAGCAAAAAAAAAAAAAAAAAAGGCCTTTTTTACTTTTTAACAAAATACTATTTTATTTGTCTGTCTTGATTCTCATATATAGATAAGAAATACATTCTTATTTATTCTGAAATGGTTAACATTTGTAATTCATATCACAGTTCTGTTTAAATGTAATGTACTTCTTAAAACATGGGGATAATTCAGCAGCAAGAAGATATATTGTTGCTGCTGAAGTAAGCATAAGTTCAGCTAAAAAATAATCATTCTTCGGGAGAATACCAGGTTGAGTTTAAAATAAAATAAATTATAACACATATAAAAGGTATAAAAGAAATTTAAACACATAGTCTCTTCAATTATTTAATTGTTGTTTTTTTTTTTTTTACAATTAATTTTTCAGTGTTTATGGCAGAATTTCTTCATCTTTTCTCATTTGTAGTTAATGTCCTTATACTTTAGGAAGCACAGTTTATACCTATGAATACTTAGTTTCTAAGTTTCTATAAATTTCTTGCTGGAGAGTTCACACACAAAACTGCTCTATGGTGAAATGTAGAAGACAGATACAGTATTCAGGAGCGAAAGTCTCCATATCTGCTTCCTGAGAACTTCTGATGACTGAAGTCTTTCATTACATATAGGCTGTGCAGGTACTGGTCACGTACTTGTAGACTTGGTTCACTCTGGAGAGTCCACAAAGTCAGTCTCTTAGACATGTAGTATTTCAGGAAGGTTTTTATGCCTGCACTCAGTCTCAGCCAGGTGGAGTCCAAAGGAGTTCTGAACTGTGTGCACTGGTCGATGAGAAGGACTCAGAATACTCTCAAGGGCTGAGCCCAGATGTTAGCTTCAGAATTCAGTGAAATCGTGAGGATTCATCAGCATTTCAGTTTTACTGGAAGCAAAGTATTGAAAAGCATTGTGTCTGTAAACAAACTCACTTCAACAGAGGTGTGATCTTTTAGAATTAGCACTCCACCGAAACTTTATCCTTGAAATGTACATTTTCATCAGTTTCTAATAAAACCGATGAAGCAGTTTTTCATGTAGTGACTAAAGTTATTTTGAATTTCTTCTTCTTAACGGTAGCAAAGAAGACCTGCCATTTTACTGAGTTGCCTAATATTTTAAAGAGGTTCTTATTATAAAGAGTATCAACCAGGAGGCTGCTGGTAAGGAATGCAGTTTCTTAAGTCCCATCCTGTTTATGTGGAGCAGAAAACTAGTTAAGGAGATAGTAGCTTATTGTTTGATCTGTGTCTTTAACCACCTGTTACAATTAGCCTCACCTGAATCTCACTATGATGTTATCTATTCTTTATCTATTATGACTGTTTTAACTACTTTGTTATGCCTTTTGCACCCATTGTAAAGATACTGTTGATAAAAAGCACATGCAATAAATAAATAAGTAAATACTTCTCCTGAGATTACATAGAATAACCAGAGCCCAGAAGCATTTAAAAATGCTTTGCATCTCTTCCCAGATGTCCTGCTGCATGGATAGTACCAGCTGTCATTAACTGCCAAGCCTGTGTCCTTAGTCTTGCTGTCACATCCTCTAAATGGCAGTGCCACTGTTGCACTCAACAACTGTGAGTTATTGGAAGAGATGAGTTAGCGTGTAGATAGAGTCATCACAGATGATATTCGAGAGCATTAGTTCTGGAAATAGCTGTTTGTTACAAGCAGTGATAAATCATTCTAAGGATGGAATAAAAAGAAAGAGGCTAATTGGGAAAATCCACTTTCTGTAACAGCTGTCTCGTTTGTAGGCAGTACTAATGTTGTTACACCAGTGCACTTGTATTTGTAACAGTTTTATGACTAAGCATAAAATAATTTGCTTTTAAAATAAGAGTTCACCAATTAGTATTATTTTCTCAAAGCATAAAAGAACTTGTGATGTTCTTGCAAGGCTGTGTCCTGGGTATTGTGGAGGGAAGAATATAGAGATGAGGGAGAAATGCCTCTTCTACCAAACAAGTTTTTTTTTTTTTTCCCTTTGTTTTTTTTTTCTTTCTTTCCATCAGGAATAAGGAGCTTTGATTAGCAGTTACAAGAAGGCACAGAGGAAGTCCAGTATTCCTGAAGTTCTGAGCGACTAGGTGGTTTGTTAAATCAGTTCTATTAAAATGGTTTTCTTCTGATCTCCACCTGCAGAAATGACTATAAGAATGGAGTCCTTAAACACTCAAAGTAATAGCTTATTTGAAAAAAAAAAAAAAAATTGTGTTAATGGCAACACCTACCAACTTTCTGTAAGAATAACATCAGTAAAGAGTATTATTTGTAGTCTTATACTAGAATTCCCCCAGGACAGCATTCCTTCCTAAACGGCAAAAAGAAAGAAAAAGAAGAAGAAAAAAAAAAGAAGACAACAGTAACTACAGGAAAATAAACCACACAAGTCTTAATTTGGAAACACAGAAATCCGTTGTCAAATTCTGAATGCTCTTACCAGTATTGCCACTGATCCTTTTCTGAAGCAGATAATGCAGCTGTGATTTCAGCTCTGTCCACTTCTCAGCATTCTGTCTTTGTGTGTTGTTAACACTCAGCTTCACTTACATACCTGGCTTGGTGAGAGTGTTCCTAAATTGCCACTGTTTGGAATTGCCATCTGGTTTTAGGACTACAAAACGTTATAGACCAAGTACATAGCTGACATTGGTGGGTTCTGAGAGAGGTGAAACACTTATTTTGGTAAGTAAACTAGTTCACTCAGGTCCTGTGCTGAAATGGTTCAAGAGCCTGGTGCTGCTCCAGCTGAGCTCCGCCGCACTGCTCTGCGCTGCTGAACTGTTCCTTAATTCTGACACTGCCACATACCACGCATGGTGACCATCACTTAATGCGAGAAAGTTTCTCTTGTGACAGTAGAACTCCACATACATCTCTGGCTCAGTTTGGCTCAAAAATATTGTAGTGCCATTATACCTTGACTCCTGTGGCAACCTGTTAGCATGAAGACTGAACTAATAGTGAATTAAGGTGAATCGCATCATCCAAACTGTTTCTGACCAAATACAAACCCTGGGTGTATTGTGAATTGTACATGCCATAAAAGACATTTAAAAATAGCATTTCTGGCTGCCTGGTTTGTGATACAGACCGTCCTGCTCACACTGGGAAAAGGATGAAGCTAATTGCAATCCGGAAAAAAGGGACGATTTGCTGTCAGATTGGCTTCAAAATGCTATCTTTGAAATTAGTAGCAATGACTTAATTCTGACTAAACCTTGTTGCAAACCTCAGCCTTCTAATTGCCAGAGATTTCCTAAGAGTGTTGATTTGCATTATTGTTATCCATTTTGCTTTTAGAAATCTGACTTCCATACACGATACATTTCCTTATGCTGGTAGTTATACCCATCACCTCAAAATGCTGAGACATGCAGCTTCAGGAACTGAGCATTTGTTGGTAAATTTCAGGAGGTGTCCAAGTGGATAACGTGATAAGGCATTTTAAACAGCAGCAAATTAACAACAGGACGAGAGGGAATGGCCACAAGTTGCGCCAGGGAAGATTTAGATTAGACCTGAGGAAACATTTTTTCTCTGAAAGAGTGGTCAGGCACTGGAATGGCCTGCCTAGGGAGGTGGTTGAGGCACCATCCCTAGCGCTGTTCAAGAAGCGTTTAGATGAGGTGCTAAGGGATTTGATTTAGTAGTTGGGTAGGGATAGTGATAGGAGGATGGTTGGACTAGGTGATCTTGTAGGTCCTTTCCAACCTTAGAAAGTAATAAAGTAATAATAATAATAAAAGTAATTGCTTCAGTTCAAACCTGTTAGAAGGTAGAACTATACCTTTGCACCTTTCTAGCTCACCATTAAAGGGAACTGCTAGGTTACATTGGCCTATTTCAGTGGCCTTGGCCATTGTGGTATGCGGAGTGGATGCAGCCAGGTTGCTTCTGTAGCAACCTGAAGCACTTCTGTAAAACACTTGTGCTTGCTGCAGTCTACTTAAAAACCTGCTGGTGAGGGGAAGCTTGCTGTGTGGCGACTTGAGGCTGATTGCTGGCGTCGCCTTAGGTTGTGCTTAAGGAGAGAGAGCAACAGTATTATTTCATCACCACTATCTAGGCAAACAGGAAAGGAGATATGCACTAGGGAGCTGGTATTATTCTCTTTCCTTTCTCTGTTGTGTCATTACCTGTAACTGACAGGTGAACCTGTTTTGGTTTGGTTTGGTTTCCTCCGAGCTTCCCATCTACAAGGCTAAAAACATGCAATAGGAAGAAACAGGCTCATTGCACGGGACACAGAAGTCAGGCAGACTTTAATGCTGAGGACTGAAACCCCAAACACCTGTCCCTTCTATAGAAGGAATATATAGTTAAGTGCATATTGAAAGGGCTCACAGCAGTCTCAAGCTGACTGTTGTACGAGCTCTGCTTTTCAGTTGCATGTTTCTTTTCCTCTGTACCATTACAGCAGTTGGCGATGGCAGAGGGTCACAGAACCACATGCAAAGGACTCCCAACAGCAGTGATCCTGGGTGCAGCACAGCTTGCAAGCAAACGATTTCTTTTCAAGTTTGTGTCAGAGTTAAGCATCAGCAAGCTTAATATCAGGAAAAGTACCTTTTGTGCTCCTTGTTTAAAAATAATACATTCATGAAACAGAATGGTAATATGTAACCCTGGAAATGAGTGCTTGGGTGAGTACCATGTGAAAACAAAACACACAAAAAAACAACAGCCAGCATCACAAGTTTATCTGACTTCTAAGCAAATCAAAAATTGATGACTATGTAATACAGTTGCCAGTTGTCCGTCCTTCATAATTTTAGATCTGTATTCTAACTCCATTTATTTGCCTTTTTTTTATATACCTTAAGGTTACACTTTTGAACTTCAGTTTTTTTATTTTCCTAGGCTGATACAAAACAGAATTTCGGTATTCTTGTAAGCTGCAGGTCATTTTTGAGTAATACTCTCTTTTCTTATGGACAGGTTACCACTAATGAATCTGCCATCCCCTTTTTACTGTACTCTTCCAATTAATGTAAAATATTTGTATCAAGCTGTCTCATTTTACTTGATATTGAGAGGATGTATTTATTCACTTGCCCTGTAGCCAGAGGAAGACCTAACAGTGCTCAGGGAAGTACTACCATTCACAATATTCTGTGTTTCTCTAAGGAATAAAACAAATGTTTGGGTTTGTTTCTTGGGCAGTTATTTTCTTTGTCAGTTTCTGGAGTTACCCATGCCCAGTTTGCCCATCACTCGTCTCCTTTTGAAAATGGGAAGAAAAAATGAGAAAGAGTAACTAGATCTGCACAAGTGGAAGGAAGTGTTGGAAGGGCTTTGAAACTTGGGGCTGGAGCTCTGCAGTGCTGATGATACGACACCACACTTTTAATTCAAGCTAGAATTACACTAAGAAGCAAGGCATGAAAAGCAAACATGCATATTCTGCACTTCTACAGCAAAGCTTAGGTTCATAGGTTCATAGGTTCATAGGTTGGAAAGAACCTACAAGATCATCTAGTCCAACCATCCTCCTATCACCATCCCTACCCAACTACTAAATCAAATCCCTTAGCACCTCATCTAAACGCTTCTGGAACAGCGGAAGGGATGGTGCGTCAACCACCTCCCTAGGCAGGCCATTCCAGTGCCTGACCACTCTTGCAGAAAAAAAAATGTTTCCTCAGGTCTAATCTAAATCTTCCCCGGTGCAACTTCTGGCCATTCCCTCTCGTCCTGTCGTTATTTATCAGGGAGAAGAGGCCCACCCCCTCCTCACCACAACCCCCCTTCAGGAAGTGGTAGAGTGCAATAAGGTCTCCTCTGAGCCTCCTCTTCTCCAGACTAAACAATCCCAGCTCCCTCAGCCGCTCCTCATAAGACTTGTGCTCCAGACCCCTCACCAGTTTTGTTGCCCTTCTCTGAACACGCTCCAGGGCCTCAATGTCCTTCTTGCAGTGAGGGGCCCAAAACTGAACACAGTACTCGAGGTGCGGCCGCACCAGAGCTGAGTACAGGGGGATGATCACCTCCCTGCTCCTGCTGGCTACACTATTTCTCATACAGGCCAGGATGCCGTTGGCGTTCTTGGCCACCTGGGCACACTGCCGGCTCATGTTAAGCTGAGCATCAACCAACACCCCCAGGTCCTTTTCCTCTCTACATTCTTCAAGCCATTCTGCTCCAAGCCTATAGCATTGCATGGGGTTATTGTGGCCAAAGTGCAGGACCCGGCACTTGGTCTTATTGAACCTCATCCCATTGAGCTCAGCCCAGCTGTTCAGCCTATCCAGATCCCTCTGAAGGGCCTCCCTACCCTCAGGCAGTTTGACACATCCTCCCAACTTGGTGTCATCTGCAAACTTACTGAGGGTACACTCAATCCCCTCGTCTAGGTCATCAATAAAGGTATTAAACAAGATGGGCCCCAAAACTGACCCTTGGGGGACACCACTCGTTACAGGACGCCAGCTGGACTTAACTCCATTAACCACTACCCTCTGGGCACGGCCCTCCAGCCAGTTCTCCACCCAGAGAAGAGTGAACCTGTCCACACCACGGGCTGCCAGTTTCCTTAGGAGAATACTGTGGGAGACCGTGTCGAAGGCCTTGCTGAAGTCTAGGTAGACTACATCAACAGCCTTTCCCTCATCTACCTGTCTGGTCACCCAGTCATAGAAGGAGATGAGGTTGGACAAGCACGACCTGCCCTTGGTGAACCCGTGCTGGCTGGGTCTGATCCCCTTGTTGCCATGCACGTGTCGTGTGATCTCCCTCAAGACCATCTGCTCCATAACTTTCCCTGATACCGAGGTCAGGCTGACAGGCCTGTAGTTCCCCGGGTCTTCCTTACGGCCCTTCTTGTAGATGGGAGTCACATCGGCAAGCCTCCAATCTTGTGGGACCTCTCCAGATAACCAGGAATGCTGATAGATGGCAGAAAGTGGCTCGGCAATCACCTCTGCTAGCTCCCTCAGCACCCTTGGGTGGATCCCATCTGGCCCCATGGACTTGTGGCAGTTCAGATGGAGGAGTAGATCTCTGACCATCTCTGCTTGGATCACAGGGGGTGCATTATGCGCCCCATCCCGGACTTCCAGGTCAGGGCAAGTACCCTGTGGACAACTGCTCTGTCTATTAAAGACAGATGTGAAGAAGGCATTGAGAACCTCAGCCTTTTCCTTATCATCTGTGGTTACATTCCCTGCCTCATCAAATAAAGGAGAGAAGTTTTCCTTAGTTTTTCTCTTGCTGTTAATAATTTGTAAAAGGGTTTCCTGTTCTCCTTTACAGCAGTAGCCAATCTAAGTTCAAGCTGGGCTTTAACATTTCTAACTTCCTGCCTGCAGATCTTGGCCAGTTCTCTGTAGTCACCCCAAGTAGCCTGTCCCATCTTCCAGAGGACATAGACTCTCTTTTTCTTTCGGAGTCTCAACAAAAGTTCCCGGTTCATCCACACTGGTCTTTTCCCCCTCCGGCTCGACTTACGGGACTCCGGGACAGCCTGCTCCTGTGCCTTTAAGATTTCCATCTTGAGGAGCATCCAGGCTTCCTGGACCCCTTTACCCCTCAGGAGCGATTCCCAAGGGACCGAAGCAAAATCTGTTTCTTCACTCATCTCCAGTTAAGAGCAATGCAGCAATATAAATACATATCTGAGCTCCATACTCTTTATTTTGCACAATTTACTTCTCTGTTCACTTGATAAAAAAATTAAAATGTTATTCACATTATGTTTCAAATATTTTGTTTGATTGTTTAGAGCTATTTTATATTTTACTTTGAATGAAACCTATCTTTGTAATAATTTCCATTTTTAGCATGCTTTGATGCAGTTTCTTTTATTTCCATAATCACTTTCTTGTGTTAATATGAAGTCTGCAATACAGAAATTATGGCTGAGGTAAAAAATCAGGACTATTATGCCATTAAAAAAAAATGTTTAAAGACATCTTTTCATTTCTTGTGGTTGTAGGTTAATCACTGAAAGAACTCTTCCAGCTGCCTCCTCCTCCCTGCAGCTGCATCTTGCTCCAACACCCAGTGGCAGCTGAGTGCCAGGCTTTGTGTACCCACACCCTTGTGTGCACAGTGCTATTAGCGCTGAGCTGGCATAGCAGTGGGGCTTGCTAGACTTCTTTCCTAGATGAAGAAGCAGTTAGCTAAGAATCAAATTTCTGAACTGGAGCCTAGTTCTTAATTATACATACTTACTTATTTTTTTAAGGAATTAAATATGACTGTTCACTCTTAGGAACTCCTTGAGGTACTTTTGTGCACCATCTTCCAATAGGCATTCCTGAAGGAGATGTAAATCCAAGGCTCATCTCTTGGAGGTACTGATGGGTACTGAAAAAGAAGGCAGCATGGCATCAGATTGCACGTAGCCATGGTACCTTTCAGCTGAGACATGCATTTGCAAGATAATTTTAGAAAATTTGCTGCAGTTAAGTGTTCAGCCCACTGATGCTCCACCCCTCAGTTACAAAGACATTGTTTGTAAACTGCTCCTTCCAAACACCAGACAGCACTGGGTCATCAGATTTCCTCCTTTCAAGTGTCACAGCAGTTCATTAGGAGAGCAGCTTTCAAGGTGATCAGAGCCTTTGTACCATTCTACATTTCTTTACAATTTAGAAGTAAATTTGAAGGAGTCGGAATATGAAGGATTAAAATGGCCAGTCTTCTCAGAAGAGCCCAAAGGACATTGTGCACTGAAGTACCACTTTAAGTAGCAGGTCACAGCATTTCCATATTCTAAAGATAACTGATTTAACCATTCAGATGTGTCTTCCCCTAACACACTTAACTAACAGTCTGCAATGGCAAAACAGCCCTGTGCAGGAACACGTGTACCACAATTCCAACACTACAATAACACTTTGTTTCATATTTCAGTTTAAGCTGAATTTTCTACTTGGCACTTGTGAGTCCTGCTCCAGCAGGTACTGTGCAACTGGTGAAACTCTCCACAGAAGACATTTGGGCACAACAATGTTGATAATGGATAATAACATTTGCATCTGTCACGTTTTATTAAATTGCCCAAAGCTGACATGTCAAAGTGAGGCTGTTTAATTCTGTCTGCAAGCAACAGGAATACCTCCCTCCATTTTACGTCCAAATAATGCATGTTTAAAGATGTTTCCTGACTCTCATACAAAACCTTAAGTTAGGAGAAATACTGTTTTTGTTAAACGATAGATACTCATTAATCTTGTTCAGAGGCACAGAGAAGTCTCACATCAAAATTACTTGCCTGCCTTCAGCCTGTTCTTTAGGAATTTGAGGGTCTGAGATGAAGTATGTTTGGTTTGGGAAGCAGATTTTTTTGCCTTACAGCATGTTCAGTTCAGCAGCCCACCTGGTTTGCTGACTTCCTTCAGTTTAGCTCATGGGACTCTAACCTGCCACCTCCTCCACGCTCATGAAGCTCAGCTTGGACCAAGGACTGTATTTTAACTTCTGAGGTGGACCTACCCAATTACCCACCCCAGACACTCACCCCACACCCCAGATCAGCATGGATGTGAGGAAACTTGCAGTAACTCACACTTAGGCAGCATGCAGGTGAGGTACCATGAGCGATATACCAGCAGTGGCATGATTTCATGGTTCCAATGTGAAAATTGTAGTAAGGCTGGTGTGATCCCCATCACACATTCAGTGGGGCAGCTGGATTTCAGTCCTCCTTTTAGTCATGATATAATCATAAGAAAAAGAAAAAAAAACAACAACACACAAGCCCCACAAGCACACACTGGTAAACCTGGAATACATAGAACTCTCTATTAATACAGTTTCATCAGCATCCAGTTCCTCCCCATCACCCTCCTCACATACCTGTCACACTAAAGCACTGCTACTAAATGGCCTTCAGAAAAAGTATCTGGACTAATGAAATAGTAGCTCTGTTTTGAGCATACAGAATAATTAGACACACTCTGTGCTGATTTTCTAAAAACTGAGATCCCAGAGATTTCAGTGACCTAATATTCTCCGAAAAGAAATGAGGAATGACTGAAATCAAGCTACAGGTTAGCTGAGAATCCTCAAAAGAGCAGATTGAGATTTGGCCATGCTGTAATGGAAAGAAGCATGCATTATCTTCAACAGACATTTGAAACTGATGATATATTAATTCTCTGACAATTCAAGGAATCATGAGACTGCATTAAGTACTGTATTATATTGAAAGCTGTTGTACATTGAAAGATTTTTCTACTTCCTCTCGTAAGCTTGCATTGCTAAGAATAATTCATGACAGAGGAGATACAGAGAAGGGTAAGGAAGCTACTGTAGTCTCTTAAGTTGTCTCTGCAAGCAGTAGATATGAAAGTCCATCTTCTTTACACTAACACAGAAAATTCAGAGCCACTGATAGAACAACACATTACTCTATGTCCTTATATCCAAGACTCCTGCTCATCTGTTCCCACTGACTTGTGGGTCCAAAAATCCTTTCCAATACTTTACAACCCTGAACTTGATATAAAAAATAAGTATATTTATAAAAATAATTCTTAGTCATAGAATTATTTAGGCTGAAAAATACCCTCAAGATCACTGAGTCCAACCAACAGGCTGACCTACCAAGTACAGTCACTGAGTGGCTCGGAGGAAACCAAGTACAACCTCCAGGAATGGGGACTCCACCTCTTCCCTGGCAGCCCCTTCCAGTACTTGATCACCCCCTCCATGAACAAATCCTTTCTAACATCCAATCCACTGCCACAGCTTGGGGCCATTAACTCACATGCTATCACTTGACACTTGAGAAAAGAGTCTTACATTCACCACAATGCAGCCACCCTTCAGGTAGTTTCAGGGGGAAATGAGGTCTTCCCTCAGCCTTCTTTTCTCCAAACTAAACAACTCCTTTTTGCTCACCTGCACCTCCTATGTCTAGTTCTCTGGTTCCTGCACCATCTTTGTTGTGCTTCTCTAGGCATTCTTAAAGTGAATATACTTCTCGTAGTGAGAAACCCTAAACTGAGCACAAGATTTGTGATAGGTTCATAGGTTCATAGGTTCATAAGGTTGGAAAGGACCTACAAGATCATCTAGTCCAACCATCCTCCTATCACTATCCCTACCCAACTACTAAATCAAATCCCTTAGCACCTCATCTAAACGCTTCTTGAACAGTCTCACCCCTATCACATACCAAGGAAAAATCTCTTTCCCAGACCTTCTGGCCACACTATTTCTGACATAGGCCCAGGATACCACCAGCCTTTTTCGTCACATGGGTACACTGCTGACTCATGTTCAGATGGATGTCAACCAATGTCTCTATCAAGGTGAGGATTTTTAGGATTTTGGTATTTTGTTTGAAATCAGCATACTGTTTAAGGTGAAGAACTAAGAAAAATGCCTATTATTAGATGCACTGGGCCAGCCTTGAAGAGGCTGTCAACCATAACTATCTTTTCCTACAGCAGTTGGAATTTCAGATAGGAGAGATGCTTTCAATAGTTCCAAACAAAGAGTTTCTATTGTTATTTGTACAAGCTGACATATTTCATTTCCACTTTCATTTTACAGGCAAACAGGGCTGCCTTGCATTCCACGACAGAGTGATTTCCATACAACTCATGTCTTAGGCACCTGTTTTTTGATCCCATCAGAATCACTCTTCACACAGCCATTTCTACGGGACACCTGGGACACCACACACATTTCTCTGACAAGTCATGAGCTGTGCAGGGAAGTGCTATCTGCAGACGGCCCCTGCTCACCAGCTCCCAGCCCCAGCAATTCCTCTTGCACACAAGGAGCCTGCCAAGCTGGCTGGGAACAGAAAAACAACCTTGTAAATTCTCAGTGGGTTCAATTAAAAGGATGATAACCCAGAAGAGGAACCTTTGAAACCATTTGATCTTCAAAAACATGTTGAGATAATCCAAACTAAACAAAGAAGTAGAAATCTTGCCCCCATTTTATTTATATTTTATTTTATTTTATTTTATTTTATTTTATTTTATTTTATTTTATTTTATTGTACTTTATTTTATTTTATTTTATTTTATTATTATCTTTTGTAAAGTTGGTATATCTTCAAAACCATGTACCAGGCTCAAGTGTCCAGGAATTCAACACAAGGCACATGGAGAAGTTGCAGTGCACAAAAAGTGCCATAGTTCACAACTCCAAGTTTCACTCTCACTCTCTGGCCCCATGGATTTGAATTTTCGTTACAACCACCTCAACAACAGGCTCCTGTGGTTGTCCAAAGCCCATGTGCCTCTACCACATGTCTGACCTGGCTGGCAGAGATCCCCACAAGATCCAAGTCTCCACTACAGGTCTGTCCTCCTCTCTTCTGAGCCAAGGAACATTGCCTGAAAACACTTCCCATAGCCAGATAATACGGACAAGTCTGGAAGACACAAGTAACATTTGCCACAATCTGTTCTCTTGGGAATTACTAGGTATTTGCTGGAACTCCTCTAATTACATGATCACCATGAAATACGAGATTTAAGAGAATTTAAAACTAAGATTCAGGAATCCATGATATATTTGTCAGTAATATCTGCTTTGCTGATGTTCTTTGCTGAACATTCATGATGTTTTTCTATGCTGGATTATGGGAATTTTTGTTGGAGAGAGGCTGGAGAATATGTTCATTAAGTTTCAGAAAAAAACCCTCTGTCATACAATTGCAGAAAACATCAACTTCAGGCAGTTTTGCTAACAGCTCTGTGATACATTAGAGAGAACACAGACTGCTGGATATCACCACCAAATCATAAATCATTACAAGACCTGATGGTCACTTGCAAACACACCATCCATCTCTCAAAGCCCAGATTTGACCCTTAACCTTGACACTGACTGGAAAAAAAAGCTAAGCCTGGCCTGTGGAGGGGGTGCTCCCAGCCCTGGTGAGTTGGCAGGAGACTTCCACTACCTTTCTCTCCTTCCTATTGGCCTCTTTTCCTTGGAGAAGGATGAAGCGTGTACCCCACTGAGCAGCTGTGGTGCCATGTGGTTGACAAGTGAGACTCAAGCCAGTGAGAGCTGCCTGCACACAAAATGGGTGGCTCAGAGCTCACACCACATCTGGGGTTGGGTGCTCTCAAAATCCAGAGCCCTGCCCAGAATACCTCCACTGCCCATGAATCTAACGCCTCTAAGAAGATTCCTTAGGCACAGAGAAGTGAGTGTTCATTGCTCTCCATCTCTGATGCTTGAGAGAGTTTGTGGTGAAGTCATACTGAAGCAACAGAACTGAAGAGCCCAATTTTTGTTAGTTGAACCTACCACGATTATCAAGAAATCACTAGGTAGTGATAGGACAAGGAGGAATGGTTTTGAACTATGACAGGAGAGATTGAGGTTGGATGTTAAGAGGAAGTATTTCACCCAGAGAGTGGTGTCCCACTGAAACAGGTTGCCCAGAGAGGTTGTGGATGCCCCATCCCTGGAGGCATTCAAGGCCAGGCTGGATGTGGCTCTGGGCAGCCTGCTGTAGTGGTTGGTGACCCTGCCCATGGCAGGGCGGTTGGAACTAGATGATCTTTGAGGTCCTTTTCAACCCAGGCCTTTCTGTGATGCTGTGATCATGGAGATAAAAAATTAAAGCAGCTTAATTAAATACTTTCTTTTTCAACAGTGGCAGACACGACTTTGCCAGGCATCTTGGGGAGCTCTTGCTGTGAGGTTAACAACAGCTTATTTAGTGGAAATGAATTTCCACAATACTGTCTCAGGCAAGGAAAATTTGACAAACATCAAAAATCACAGCATAGTCTGTTCTTTCTTTTACACTTGGTTATTATTAATATTCTTCAGTCATCGGGATATCAAAATCTTTGGCAGTGATGGATGCAATTTAGCTACTCCCCAGAGATGGCTTTAGAGAATGCGTAATCAATTTTATAAATGAGCAGCTGGCCTGCGCAGCAAGGTGCACCCTGCAATTCACCAAAATGAATAATGAATTGCATATACCCTGCATTAAGAAGATTGACATTCCTCTTAGAAATTGTTCGAATAAATCTCATTTCTTCTACATGCTGCAAGACCAAATAGTACCTGGCTTTGTACACTGCCAATACAAGAGGTGCTAGGGAAGCGTGGTGGCCATGCAGACCCAGGCCAGCTCCCAGGCCACAGCCATGGCAAGGCACAGGGACAAGAAACAGAAGTGCATTTCATTCTGCCTGTGTCCTGTGGAGTGATGACAGCTGTGAGGAAGTCAGAGTTGAGTCCTTTATGGGCCAAACAAATGGATATTCTCAGCAAAGTGACAAGTGTTTATTTTTACACTGAACAAAAGTATTTCATTGCAGGAGCAGAAAAAAAATCCCCATGCCACATCTGTTTCTCTCAAACTTAGTGATCTCTGTGATTCAGGAAGAAAGTTTGCAGAGGCCCAAGGGCATTATGTTGACTTTCTGCTGGCCTTTCAGTCTATAATACAATTTCTCAGGTCTCTGTGTGGAAATGATTTGTAACTCTCATATCCCCATGGAGAATAACCCATCCGTTACATCACCTCCAGCAAAAGCTGCACTGTGGCAGGCCTTCTGAGGTCAGATAGCTTCAAATGGACAGGCGTGCCATACACTTCTTATGATTCCTCAGAAGGAAAAATAGGGCAAGCAGAAAGGCATGGAAGAAAATGTGGATGCTGATGGGCAGAGCAACCAATCTCTGCACAAAGGCACGTCTACACTCAGACACGTTTTCTTCTGGTGTCTCATTCTCTGGATAGAGGGCAGCTCAGTGTCCTTCCTTGCCCTTCCCCTTGAAAGTACTGTCCATACCTACAAAGACCTTCCTGCAGTTCCCAGGTGCCTCTGAGCAGATTCTACCAGTGTTCATATTTGGATCTCATGTTCAGGTGCAGACGGCAAGAAGAGAACACCAATGGTAGCGTTGCCCAGAGCTGGTCTGGGTAGTTTGTCTGTGACAGTGCAGGTTGCATTCATGAGAGAATTATGGCAGTATTTGCAGAAACTGCAGGCTACATTCAGCAGCAGTGTGATCTGTGGGAGGAAAAAGTATGCTTGTGAGAGTACATGGTAATACTTCCAGACCATGGGCTCTGGGTGCGCTGCAGGAATTCAGGGCACAGCCCTGCGCCTGCTGACTTTACAATAGGCCTGCTGAGTTCCTGCACTTTTTAATGAGTTCAGCAAAACACCGATAATCCTCTCTGCACAGATTTAACTCACAAACACCTTTTCTGACGTTTCAGACACCTGACATTAATGAAATGCAAAATTAAATGCAGCACCCAACAGTCCTGTTGCACTGCAATTACTTTAGTGGCTTCTCTCTTTGCACTACATGAGAATAAATGAAGTCAGTGAAAAAGACACCAGGAGCACTGTGTCTGTATTTAAATGGAGGAAAGCCACACAGAGATCTTGGCACTTCACAGTGGTTCAGCACCAAGTCTATAGACAGGAGCACCATGTGGAGTTGCACTGCTTTTTCTGGGTGTCACTGCATATAGGTGTAATAAAAGATCCCCATTACTTTCTCTAGAAGATATTAGAGGTAAGTACTGCACATTTGAGGTTTTGTTTGGATCTCAGATGCTTTGTGCTGGCTGCAAAAGAGAGATACTCATCACAGGGGATGCCCCCTTTGTGTCTGCATCCTGCTTCTTGACTGTTTAATTCTGTTCCATGTTTAATTCCTATTCACTTAAAAAAAATTAAAAATTGGATGTCACAAAAACATCACAAAGTACTTTATTTTTAACTTTCTAAACAAGATTATTCTTTGCCTACTGAGTAATTAGTCTTGAAATATATTTTTAAGAGGAGCTGTAGACAAGAACCTCTCTGTCGCTAAAGCTTTAAGATTTTTCTACATGTGGGAAGCTTTCTTTCCCTCAAAAATAATACCACAATCTCATTAGGAATGATTCTGTTCTTGCTGTGTTTTCTACTGAGCCCCTGGAGAAATGCTCCATAATCTAGGATTGAGAGGAGCATTATGGCACTTACGTGGCAGTGACACTCCATATGCAGCAAGCAGTCATTCACATCCTCCCTTTTGAAAGTAAAGTTATTTTCCCAGGGGAAACTAATCTGTATTTCAGAAAACACATTTCCAAGTCTTATTCTTTCACTGTTGTCTCCAAGAACAGACAACACACTGCAGCATGTCAAGTGGAAAAATTACAGGAAGACGATGTGCTGCGCTGCTCAGATCAGGTCATGTGGCAGGTCTCAGCTCCAGCAGCACTGCCAAGGGCATTGCTCACCAACAAAGCCAGGACTTTGCTGAGTGAAAGAGAAGACTGAGTCCTGAGAATACAGGACAGAGTTATTCACCAGCTAGGGATGCCTGAGGACTCCTTTCCAGTTGGTTGGATGAAGGCCAGCACCAGTCCTTGGTATTTAAGGACCAAAATGGTGTAAGAGGCATTGTACAAGATCCAAACAGTGACACCAGCATCACCTCTGTAAATCTGACAACATCTGTTTTTCCATTGCTCTCTCTGATCACAGTCAGTGTCAAAAAAGTTAGGGTTTGTAGAACTTTCAGATTTTTGATATGTCCTCTGGTTTCACTTGCCTTGAAGAATGATAAATGGTAGCTTATTTCCAAATTTGTACAAATTCTGAGGAGTGAAAATAAGCCAATCAATTTCAAATGTGTGGATATCTTTTAAATGCTCTTCTTTTGTTTGAATGAATCTGACAACCTATGGATGGACAGCTTGTACAAGGAGAGGAACAGGTATGTGAGTCATGGGGTGCCTGAAGAGAATTTTGCCCTAGCCCGTGTCTGCCACACAGCTCACCCTGATGCAGGGCAGAGTGGGCCCTTTGTGCTTTTGGAGGCTGATGCTTTCGTTAATGCTTAGGTCTTCTGCTCAGAAATTTTCCTGTATCCACAACAAAATCTTTTCCTACCTAATTAGCAAGATGGCTCACCAGTTGCAAGCAGCAATTACGTTCTTCTGTATGACAGAGCTTTTTGTTGGATAGCATGCATACACTTTTTTTCCTAAGAAAGCAGTCACCAATCTTCATGGTGAGAGGAAATGAAACAGCAATTATTATTATTATTATTTCTTTTTGTGAGAAATAAGACTAACTGTCAAGCATGTATTAATTATGTGTTAGAAAAGATTATTCCACAATTCAGAGCAATTCTCACAGTCAATCTTCAAACAGAGGGTGAATACAAGACAGTGTAGATTTTTCTAGACCTAAAGATAAAAAAAACAGTTCAGCAGAGTTCATGTTAGAACTACAATCACAGGAGGCACACTTGACAAACCGCTTCCTAACTGTGCTGCCCAGGGGATTTACAGTTGGTTTCTGTCCAAACATTATTCAATCAGACATCTTTCTTCTGTGGGCACACTGTAGGCAAGCAGAGCCAGGAGGGACATGGAGGCCAGGCTGTTACAGACATTACCTTCCCTATAACTCTTTCTTTCCCCGCTCCCAACCCCACGTCAAGCAGGTTAAACTATCTAGTTATTGATTATATATCAGGCAATACATCCAAGGCTTTTCATTGCTGTCCTATGAGATTAGTGACTACTGCAGCTGAAAAGGAAGGTGGTTAAGTTTCATTGGGGTAAGTGGAGGGTGAGTGGGTAGTGTCATCAGTGTCAGAGTGTGGCCCCTGGAGTTCAGCCCTTCTGGAAGCCTGCAAGAAGAGATCAGGGCATCACCACAGAAGGGGCAGGCAGTGCCTGGGATACCAGTAGAGAAGCAACCTTATGCTCATACATGCCCCAGCTTTTGTTTCATTCATCTTCTTTCTGGATATGCTGCTGCCATCCCCTCTGAAATTCCAGACAGACCGAAAACGTGAACAGTGACCATGCCTTGTTTCCCATGTGGCCTTCCACTGGCCAGTCTGCAGCCCTGAATGTAACAGTATAGTGGACTTCTTTTTTTAAATTTCATTTCAGAGGTGAGATGTTCTTACTCAGCAAAACTCAGCCCACAGTCAGGAAAAGTGGCAATGCACAGGAAGTCAGGGAGTAGGCCCTCCTTCCTGACCTTACTCCTCAGCTTCAAAAATTCATTACATTTTGTAAATTAGTGGTTATTTCTTTATTCCATGGTTGTTTTTTTGTTTGTTTGTTTGTTTGTTGTTGTTTTTTTTTCCACAGAAAACAATTCTAGAAGTGCCGAGGCAGTATCATGCTGGTGTGCCACCTCTCTTCTGTAAATCTTCACCATCTCAAATGCTTCTCTGTTTATCCTAGCACTACTAGATGTACACGAACTCTCACTAGGAAATAATCAAATGCAACACACTGTCTGTTCTTATTTCCTAAAATGTAGATTCTTACTTTCTTGGAAAGAGATTTTGCTTCTATCTAAATTTTTTGTTTATTTTACACATTTTTTTCCTGAAGCTCCTCTGCTACAGCACTTGAGCTCAGTGACAGCTTATTATTTCTGTTTGACAGAAATCCCACTCACACACACACTCACACTGCTGTCATCTGGCTCCATAATCAGTTTTTTAAAAAAAACATAGAGCAAATTAAGAGGTGAATAAGAGGAGACAGAGCTTCTCTAATACCCTCCTGTCCAAACTCCAACATTTTAAATCAAACTCAGATGATTGGACAGCGCTTCAGTGACACTGAACAATGGATGGGAAAGAAATGTGAAGTGATTTACAAACAATGTAAAAGGAAAGAGGAAACAATAAAACACAATACAATGGTACAAATAATATAAGAGTAAGTAGTACAAAAATAAAAGATAAAGGATTGTCTTTCCTGTAAATTCATACTTCCTGCCTTAATTAAGGTAAGTATGAACAGTTCTGTTTAGCATTATCCAACAACTGTTCAGTGCAACTGAACCAGCAGAACACACCAATGGGAGAGCCACAGTCACTAGTCTGCAGATGACCCAAAACCAAGAGGAATGCCTGATGCACCAGAAGGCCATCTAGATGGACCTGAACAAACTCAAGAAAGAAGCTGACAGGAATTTCAAGAAGTGCAGTGAGGGAAACTGCTAAATCCTGCAGCTGGGGAGGAACAGCCCTGGGCACCAGAACACACTGTGCGTCGCTTGGATGTTACCAGACAGAGCTCTGTAGAAAAAGCTTGGGGGAATCTTGACGGGCAGTGAATTGAACATGAGTTGGCAATGTGCCCTTTTTTGCTAAGGTTAACCATTTCCTGAACTTCATGAGGCAAAGTATTGACAGCAAGTGAAGGGAGGTGACCCCTCCTTTCTTGTCAGCATTGATGAGTGAGGCTATAGTACGGGGTCCAGTTTTGGGATTCCCAGTACAAGAAAGAGCTCAGTGAAGAGTCTACGAAGTTGATTGAGTAGTCCAGAGCATCTCTGCTATGAGGAAAGGCTGTGAGAGTTGGGAATGTTCAACCTGTATGAGAGAGGACTTAAGGGGATTCCATTAATGTCTATAAATTATTGAAAGGAGGAAACAAAGATGATGGAGCCAGCCTCTTTTCAGTGGCATCCAAAGCCAGGAGAAGAGACCTTGTGCCCAAACTGGAGCACAGGAGGTTTCCTCTGAACACCAAGAAGCTCTTCTGTGCTGTGCAGCTGCTGGAGCACTGGCACAGGCTGCCCAGAGAGGTCTCTTTGGAGATCTCAAAAAGCTGCCTGGATGTGGTCCTGGGTCCCTTGCTCTGGGTGTCCCTGCTGGAGCAGGGAGCTGGGCCAGATGAACCCAGAGCTCCTCACCAACCTCAGCTGTTCTGTGATTCTGCATGTCTTTAGCTGGAGTTGCCCTGTGCAGGATGGCTCAGTCCTCTTCTAGTGAAACACCTTTCCTGAGGGTATGCAGAGGGCAGCTGGAGAGGGTAGCAGGCAGAGCAGGTAACAGCCTGCAGCAAGCTCATTCCCAGCACACCTGAAGACAAGACAATGCCAACTCACAGCAATGAGACTGCTGCTTGTTCTCCAGAAGGCCACACTTTGCTCACTGCCTTTAGTCTCACATCCATCATCTATTTATCATTTGTGGGTACAGAGTATATGGATGCCTAACCACAGATGTATTAAAGAGGGACTCCAAAGTGTAGTGAAACAGCTGCAGAAAAGAATTCTTAACCAGAATGGAGGTTTACAGAAGATGTTCTCTGTGTCATTCATTTTGGAATTTCTTCCTCATGAAGATCAAATTTTTGTTTGAGAAAGGCACTTCATTTGAATTTCTTAGCTGAATTTCAGTGTTAAAGAAGTGCAAGGGGAGGGAAGGAGATTTTATCACCTTTGTGTCACCATTAAATCCACATGGAATAGTTGAGATGTGGACTAGTTCCCACCCTGAAACAAAGTTCACTCTCCAACACTGCAAGTTAAAGATACAGCATTTCCACAGAAATGACATCACTGTTCAATTAGATTTGAATTTAGGACAGCGGAGTTTTTATAACACCTTACTGTAATGAGGCATGTAGACATGAAAGGGGCCTCAGGGTACAGCCCTGTGACAATTTTGAAGCAGTGCCTTTTAATAGAGAGGAGAGGTGACTCTCAGCTACCATGTTTATTCCATACCAACTGGCTATTCTCATCTCACACACATCTCACCTCTGTTACATGAAGCAGGGTTAGTTTTTGTCCTTAGACCAATGCTGAAACGTTGCTGTGTAGTATTTATACAAGTGTATAATCATAAAAAGCATAAGCAAAATCTGAAAACAAAGCCAACAAAAATACATAGGCCTTTAAGCCTCATCCCACAGAATTCACAGCCAGACTGCATGGTAGTTTAAAGTGTTGCATTACCGCAGTATGCATGTTTGGTAAGATCTACCACCCAGGTATTAAAAGAATATCTATTTTTGAAAGAGAAGATTATGAATCACGCAAAAGTCTCATGAAAGTATGCTATAAATGTATGTCGCACTTTGAAAGTGCTGAGACATATGAAAGCCCCTCTCATCCACAGAGCACTCCACAGTTGCCTTTCCTGGTGACACCTGAAGGTCCTTTGAAATGCTGTGAGTAATAGCAGCACCTATGGCCAGTATGCTGCCACAGATTGGCTGGCAAGTGTGGAATACTGTTTTTTACTTGAGCGTTTGCTGTAGCAAGTTAGGCAGAATATAATGGAAAAAATAAGCAAGAAAGACAGGGAAAAGAATGTGAGAAATTCTAGTTTCTTGCATTGTAAAACACAAACTTCCCATAAAGTATTATACGACCCTGTTCATTCAGCTTCAGCTCAGTCCTTATTTATGGTGACAATTGACAGCCAGCTTAGAACAGGGAAAAGGTAATCAGGTGCACTGTCACATAATGCTGCCTTTGAAGGCGCAAACTATCATGTGACAGTGCTGATTTATCTGAAATGCCTTTGTGCACAACTCATACTCTAGAAAGGCACACTGTCATCTTCTTCAAAACACAAAGTAACAATGACTTTCTTCTACCTTAATCATCTAATCCCAATTTCTGCCAGGATGTTTTTTTCCCCTGTGGCAACTCACACTAATTCAACACAGTAATTAGATTCACACCTCTTAATTGCTTTATTTTTGCTATTTGGGGTTACAAGGGCTATCATGTCTGGTGGGAGGAAGAAGAAAGCAGAGACCAGAGAAAAGCCTAACCTAAGAAATTTGTTACTCAGCTCTCCAGCTCAAGCCATGCTCTTGCCCATGTTGTCCCACTCTGGACATGGTACCCATGAGCTCTGTGAGTCACAGAAGGTACTACAACTCCAGACTTGCTACCCACTGTTGAAAAACAGAGAATTCTCATGCAGAACCAGACAGCAAAGCAACACATGCAACGTGCTTCCCACAGTACCAAGCCCTTGTCTGCTTTCTCAGGGAAAAGGGAGCATAACCCTGCAGACTGTGTCTAATTGTGGAGAAAGCAAGGTGGGGGCAGGAGGCAGGGCAGGGAGAAGAGAGAGGCAGAGTAAAAATGGAAGCTCGAAGAGCCAAAGGAAAGAAAAGGAGGGGAAAATGAGCACCAAAAGTCACCTGGAGAAAAGAGAGAGAAAAACTATTGTATAGTTACTGTTATGCAGACATAAACGAGCCACAGCCATGTTAGCTGATTCACACAGGTACACCTCACAGCCCAGCTGCAATGGCACAGCACTCACCATCCCTGCAGGATATTTTCTCCCCACAATCCCAAAAGAAGGTTTGTGTGAGACACAAAGCTACAAGACAAAATTACTGCTGGGTTTGCTCAACAAGCAACCAAGTAAGTGAGCATCTTGCAGACACATGAAAAAACGAGGAAAGGAAGAAAAGGAAAAGAAATATGATGGAGCTTCCTATAATTGCCTCCTTTGCCTTGAAGAGTGTACTTGAAATTTTATCAATAGAATGAATACTCCGCTGGAGTTCAGATGGGAGCATGTGTGTACACAGTGGTATGTTTCAGTGTGATCAACATGTTGAGCCCTCCGAAGTCAGAAAACTCCAGGTACCAAGGTAGAAAGCATTAAGCTTACAGATGCAACAGGGCATACAGTTGTATTCTTGCAGTGTGGGATCAGTCACTGCCGAAGTCAATGCCTTCAATGACAGACAAAATTACAAGGAAGGCCTTCATCTCATGACACAAGGACTCATGGGCTCCTGCAGGTACAGTGGCAGTGAGTGGCTTTGTAAAAGAAGGTTTCCAGCAAAGACAGTGGGATTCGTTGAGGCAGGGAGAGATCACAGAGTGTTTCAGCTTGGTAGATCTTAGAGAAAATTCGATTAACCCAGGTAAAATGACAAAAATTCCTGCAGGGTGGTAGCTTAAATTCCATAGGAAAAAATAAATGAATTAGGATACAGCTTTGTTGGCTGCAGCCCAGCTCATTTCTGTATGTAACGTAACAGTGCTGTCATGTTCTCAATCACTGTTAAATAGCAGTGAAGCTTTTACAAATGAATGCTAGTTTTGTCCTTGCTATAGAAAATAACTTTCAATTTGCATGTTGCTAAACTATTTTTACATTAACTCCTCCAAACTCAGCCATCTGACCAGAACCCTCTCTGGCCTCTTTTTTTCTAACGCTGCCCATGTTCTTGCTGGAAAGGCTATGACTGTGCTCGAAGTCCAGAGAAGAAAAATGCCAGCAGTAGGCATTTCAGTAGGAAGAAAAGAATATTCCACACATGAAAGGAAGGTCAGCCACATATATAAAAATAGTCAAATGCATAGTGCAAGTGGGATGAAATAAATTCTATACAATCTTGCTTATAAGAACATGAGAAAATACTTCCAGAAACAAAGGCTCGAAATTGATTTTACAGTCAAGTACAATCTGATTGATCTACTGAAGGTCTACTTTATGTGAAGAAAGAACTAAGCAGCCAATTTTCTTTCTGTGTATTTGACTTGAGGAAAAGCATCCCTTGCTCTTGTTAAATCATCCCCAGTATTTATCTGTAGCCAACAGTGTGTTTTTCAGAGCCTACTCCATTTCTCAGCATTACTGTAGGAGAAGGTAACTCTGGCTACCTCGAACACTTTTGTTCTCTTCTTTTTGTTAAGGACTTAATTTAAATTAAGGACTTAATTTAGTAGTTGGGTAGAGATAGTGATAGGAGGATGGTTGGACTAGATGATCTTATAGGTCCTTTCCAACCTTATGAACTTATGAACTTATGAACTTATGTTGCAAATAGAAACAAAACCAATGTGTTCAGCAAGTTATCTGCATCCTATCTGACAAGGCTGTTTGTTAGTTACTGTCCACCTTCTTCTTTCTGACCACATTCTCACATTCATGTGTTTCAACGTGAACAGAGCGGGTATGTAGAGCAAAGAAAAATCTCTTAAGTAAAATCCTGGCTGCTTGAAAGCAGGATAAAATAAAGCAAGGCAACCAGAGAACAGCTCGTTATCAACAAAGCATGCCAAAAAAATGTTCCTTCCACCCTGAAACATAAAGCAGTGCTTAGAATTGGCACAGCTGCTGAGCACTGCAGGCAGAAACAGTAGCTCCTCCAAGGAAATATGAAGGTTGCATGTGTGGAAGCACAAAATGTCTTCAAGAACATTCAGAACCACTTAACTTTAGCAAACATTAAATAATATTTATGCTTAGTATTGTGTCATTACCTTTTCAATGTCCATAGCACAACTTTGATGTAGAGCTGTACCTTGCAGGGATACTGGCATTAGTTATTTCTATAGATCTTTGCTGCCCCTCATCCTTGCTGTCATTGGCTCTACCCACATCAGTGCCAGTATTCTTACAGCAGGAGAAAAGTGTTAATAAAGAGCTGCTTGATATGACTATATTAGAGATCATTTTACTCTTTTAAAGGTTGTAGTTGCATATTTCAGTGGTAGAAGAAACATACAAACACCCACTCACTTGAGGATCAAGGTCAGACAACTTTGTAAACTCAGATATTGTTGTCTGCTGCCTCCTTATATCATTATTTTATGCAGATACAAGACAGCTGTACTGCATAGTATACTTACAGAGATTATTCCTGCATGAATTCTTCCCCTCACGAAGAATTACTGGTTTCTCTGACTCTGATGGATATACTTTGCTTTTGTTTTCCATTGATCCTAGATTATACAAGAAAAGTAAAACAGCTCCTTTGCTACCTTTACATCATCCAATGGCACATAACTGAAGTGTCAGGTTCTATTTGTAGCCTAGGGTTTGCCTTATCAATTTAGAAACTTGCTGCACTAAAAAACTCAATCTCAATTGCTCATTTTCTTGCTTCTTAAAAATTGCCTTTGTCAACTTATCCTCAAATGAAGGCTACTCCATCGCTAGTCAGAACAGGCAGGTGGACTGCGGGAGATGGCTGCATGGGGAGGCTGTGCATAGGGATTTCTACTCTAAATGCCTCTTCAAGTCAGCGTACAGTGACAGGCAGCATCACAGCTGTGAGGGTGCAGTTTAATTTCAGTCAGTGAACTTCTTTGAAGCTTTGATGCTGACTGGAACGCTGAGTTCCTCTGTATAAGATCACTCTTTCTCTGCTGTGGAAAGTAGTCTCCATATGCCAGGGCTTAAAGCTACACAATAAGTGTAGATGTACAACCAGAAAAGCCTCTGCTGCAATATGAGCTGTACTTAACAAAAAAATGACCTCCGTCACCAAGGGCAAGCATTGCCCCACTATGGTAAAGGCTTTGTTTTGGTCTGGAATAGAGGAGAAGAGATTAGACAGAAATAGTAATATTTGCAAGTTAGGGCCATACTTGTTACATATATCAGGACCAGCTTCCATTTTCATTCCCCCACACAAAGGAGAAATTATAATCATGAAACCCCTCAGGATTCCTTGTGAAACAGCTGCACCAGTACCACTGTGACCACTTCAAAATGGGTCAGCGGCTGCCTGGCACCGTAGGCTGTTCCAGGTGTGAATAACAGAGGGCTTAGAAAAGGAGGTCTGTGCCCTCTTCAAGGTCTCAAACATACCCTAAAAATGAAGCACAAGATAGATTTTCTGCATTTCACTTTTGGTTAAGCAAGCCCTTCCTTCTGAAGCCAGGGTGTTATTCTTAGAATGAAATACAACTTTTCAACAAGGGTTGGAAAAAAAACAAAAAAACATGTGTAATGTTTCCACACATTTTATCTTGTCTTGAAGATATTTCTAGTGAGCTGACCAACCGCTAAGGTAAAAATTGTCATTTTACCCATCAGGGATTAGCTATAATCTAAGAGGATTTCATTAATTCATCAGCAATCTAAGGTGATTGCTGAACCACTCTCTATCATCTTTGAGAGGTCTTGGAGAATGGGAGAGGTGTCTGAAGAGAGGAGGATAGCCAGTGTCACTCTGGTCTTCAAAAAGGACTGAAGGAGGAGAAGGGTAACTACAGGCCAGTCAGCCTCACCTCTGTCCCTGCAAAGGTGATGAAACAGCTTGTGCTGGATGCCATCTCCAGGCAATTGGAAGAGAAGAGTTATCAGGAGTAGTCAGCATGGGTTCCCCCAGGAAAGGTCAGGTGATTGGATGGATGGGGGAGAGTAGTGGCTGTAGTCTATCTTGATTTCAGCAAGGCATTTGACACTGTCTCCCACAGCATCCTTGTAACAAAGCTGAGGACGTGTGGTATAGATGAGTGGACAGTGTGGTGGGTTGAGAAGTGGCTGACTGGCAGAGTTCAAAGGGTTGTGATTAGCAGCACAGAGTCCAATTGGAGGCCTGTACTTAGCAGTGTTCCTCAGGGGTTGGTGCTGGCTCTGGTCCTGTTCAATGTCTTCGTCAATGACCTTGATGAAGGGATAGAGTCCACCCACAGCAAGTTTTCTAAAGATACAAAGCTGGGAGGAACGCCTGACACGCCGGAAGTCTGTGCTGCCATTCAGTGAGACATAGACAGGCTGGAGAGTTGGGCAGAGAGAAACCAGGTAAAGTTTAACAAGAGCAAGTGTAGAGTCTTGCACCTAGGGAGGAATAACCACATGCACTGGTACAGGTTGAGGGATGAGCTGCTGGAGAGGAGCTCTGAGGAGAGGGACCTGGGTGTCCTGGTGGATGACAAGTTGGCCAAGAGCCAGCAGTGTGCTCTGGTGGCCAATGGGATTCTGGGATGCATTAAAAAGCGTGTGGCCAGCAGGTCGAGGAAGGTGATCATATAGGCCAGTCAGCCTCACCTCTGTCCCTGGAAAGGTGATGGAACAGCTTGTGCTGGATGCCATTTCCAGACAATTGGAAAAAAAGGAGGATATCAGGAGTAGCCAGCATGGGTTCACCAAGGGGAGGTCATGCTTGACCAACCTGGTGACTTTCTATGATGCCACTGGCTGGGTGGATATGGGGAGGGCAGTGGATGTAGTCTACCTCGATTTCAGCAAGGCATTTGACACTGTCCCCCATGACATCCTTATAACAAAGCTAAGGATGTGTGGGATAGACGAGTGGACAGTCAAGTGGGTTGAGAACTGGCTGACTGGCAGAGCGCAGAGGGTTGTCATTGGCGGTGCAGAGTCCGGTTGGAGGCCTGTAACCAGTGGTGTCCCCCAGGGGTCCATGCTGGGTCCAATCTTGTTCAACATCTTCATCTTTAGTCTTGCACCTAGGGAGGAATAATTGCATGCACCAGTACTGGCTGGCGGATGAGCTGCTGGAGAGGAGCTCTGTAGAGAGGGACCTGGATGTCCTGGAGGACAACAGGTTGACCATGAGCCAGCAGTGTGCCCTCGTGGCCAGGAGGGCCAATGGCATTCTGGGATGCATTAATAAGAGCGTGGCCAGCAGGTCAAGGGAGGTGATCCTCCCCCTCTACTCTTCCCTGGTGAGGCCTCATCTGGAGTACTGTGTCCAGTTCTGGGCTCCCCAGTATAAAAAAGACAAGGATCTCTTGGAAAGAGTCCAGCGGAGGGCCACAAAGATGGTGAAGGGCCTGGAGAATCTCCCCTATGAAGAAAGGCTAAGTGAACTGGGTCTGTTTAGCCTCGAGAAAAGAAGATTGAGAGGGGACCTGATCCAAGTTTATAAATATCTGAGGTGTGGGGGACAAAGTGGCCAGGCCAGACTCTTTTCAGCAGTGTGTGGAGGCAGAACAAGGGGAAATGGACAGAAACTGCAGTACAGGAGGTTCCGCACAAATGTGCACAAGAACTTCTTTAGAGTGAGGGTGACGGAGCACTGGCACAGCTGCACAGGGGGGTTGTGGAGTCTCCTTCTCTGGAGACATTCAAGACCTGCCTGGATGCCTACCTGTGCGACCTGGTGTAGGGAACCTGCTTTGGCAGGGGGGTTGGACTCGGTGATCTCTTGAGGTCCCTTCCAACCACTATGATTCTATGATTCTATGATCCTTCCCGTCTACTCTGCACTGCTGACTCAGCTCAGGCGGCCCATAGAGGTGGTGAAGTCTCCTTCTCTGGAGATGTTCAAGACACACATGGATGCCTACATGTGCAACCTGGTCTAGAGAGCTGCTTTGTCAGGGGGGTTGGACTTGATGATCTACAGGTACATTCCAACCCCTACAATTCTGTGATTATAAAAATAATTAAATAATAATAATTTTTAAAAAGCAATTACTCTGCTCTAACTTTATCTTCCAAAGGAACAGCCAGTATGTTCTGCCTTAAGCCATTGGTTTGGTATCCTAGGACACACAGACACCTTTCACTGACCCAAGATGTATTTCTGGTGTACATTTCAGAAACCCTAGGCTTAGTGTTCTATAATGGATTTTCTGTATTATGTCAAACTGTACCAGTAGCACCACTTCTAGCACTCACTGACATGCCTACCAGAGTCTTTTAGACCAAGATTTCATTTTAGACTTAAACAGCAGTGGGACAAGCTGCACTGAAGCTGATCTCACAAAGAAGTTCTGGACACAACATATATAACATTTGTTCTCAATGTTTCGCCAGTTGTACTGTTTCGAATTTAGAAGAGCTCAGGTGATGTTCTTCTGAGGCTGCAACTTTATTTTCTACTACAGAAAACTGCCATTCCCCTGCAAAGTTTCAGAGGGGATTGGATGTCACTTGCAAGCAGTGTAAAAGTTGATATTTTATCTTACAATCTTTTCTGGTCAAGAGACTGGTCAAGAGAACTAGGCCATCTTTTATCGTTGTTTTTTATCAGTTTTATCACTGACTATTGATCTCTTGTAAAACTAGTAATGAAAGATAATTGACAAAGCAGGCCAGAAGCCTTTGAGAGTAACTTGGAAATTTAAATACAGAAGAATATAATCCAGCAAGGTCCTGTGTTAGACAGTTCAGATGGGACAGAATGGAGATTCTGGGTAGGATGAAATGGAGATTTGTTTAAGAGTTAAACATACTGCTTTTGTTTGATGAGTACATTTTTTTCCTCTATCAGTTAAGATGGCACTATTAACTCCCTACAATATAATCACAGTTTAAGTACAGGACACACAGAGAATTGTACAATAATACCTGCTTTGGACTGAGCTAAGCTCTGCAATGTAGCAGTGCATCTAAGGTGGAGAAGAAGGTAATAAGTAAAGGGAGAAATGATAGTTTTTCTCCACTAAAGAAACACCACAAAGACAAAGCTAAGAAAATCTGCAGCACTACAGAATGAGAAAAAGGAACAGATAAATGGCAGCAAATGCACTTGAGGGGATGAAAACCAGGTTGTTTTAATTCTGCTTCTGTCACAACTCGATGTAGGAGTTGGGGAAATGACTTCTCCCATGACTCAGTTCTCTGCTGTTCAAAACCAGGATAGGAGCACCTCAGAAGTAAGCTCTGCTGCTGGATTGTGTGTCCCACTGGCCTTCCTGGTAGTAGCAAGTTAATGATGGATAAAAGTGCACAAGCTTTACACTGGGGCTTGCAGCTGACAAGAGGGGACACAGTGCCTGCAGTCTTCAAGTTCCCAGCAAGAAATGTAACACCTCCCATACAGCAGTGGACTTGATGTACACGAAGCAGCGATTTCCCCTGCTCCCTGTCCTGCACAGGGGATGCTTTTCTATCCAATGGAGTTGTGAGAGCTGACAGACACTCAGGGCCAGGCAAGATATTGGCAAGCACAGAGAAGCAGCAAACACGAAATGGGCTGTGACCACACTCTGGATTCACAGTGCTGGTGACACAGACACCGCCTGCGGGCCCAGGCTTGGCTGTCACCACGTGGAGCAGGCACTTAAGGGGAGAAAATGAACTGCAGTCGCTGCTGGGGAGTTTGATTGATGAAGCAAATGAGCTGCTGACCCCGGCTGTCCCTGTGAGGACGGTGGGCCGCCTCTGCAGCTCCCTGTGGCCACGCTCCTGACCGAACCGTTCCCAGGCTGCGTGCCATGGCCGGCCTTCATGAATAGTAAACAGCATCCCAAACCTCTGGTGCTACGCTGGGTATTTTGCTGCGTGTCTCCTTGAAAGCAAAAAACAAAGGCAAAAGCAAGTGTCCTCTGCAAGCTAAAGCCGAAATAAAAAAGAAGTAAAAATCCCTAGCCAGTGGAGACAGGATGTTAAGAGAAAGCTTTGTTGTAGAGCTGCGTTGCTGTATCTCTCAGCTACATACTGAAAACAATGGCAAATGACGTGGGAAAGGAGGTACCTCTGCTCCTCAGTGAAGTTTTAGACAAAACAAAAAATTTTTTCCTGCTCTTTGAGTTATTTACATTAGAAATATTGGATTTTTTTTTGTAGAAGATTTGCTAGGGAATCTGATTTCATATTTTATTCAAAATGTTGAACTGTTTTAAATAAATTAGGAGTGGGATATATATATATATATATATATATATATATATTTTTTTTTCCAATAGTAATCACTTCTTGTCCTTGGAGATTAAATGAACATGTCAAAGCCTCTGGTATTACAGCAGAGAAGGTTTTTTGTTTTGTTTTGTTTTGTTTTGTGTTATTTTTCCTAAGGTAAAATTACTGCAAGGCATCAGCATTAAGTAGCAACTTCAACATTACAAGGGGAATGAATTTGTTTTCAAGCACCTTTTATGAAACCGTAATGGGGAAAAAAAGAAAGAAAGAAAGAAAGCCAAGGTTGCTAGATTTGTTTTATTCTTTAAAGCAGAGCTCTCTGTAATCATTTCACTACACAGAACTGCCTGAATTCAGCAAATCACTTGAACTGCATGTCATCTTTAAGAAGGGATAACACAGCATTGTGTTGTTCCACTGCATAATCCAATGTGCTTGGATGTGCTTACATGTGTGCATATGTGTATGTTGAAGAAGGGACTAACAGCACAGATTTATTTGCAGCTCCACTGACATTTGTCAAAGTGTACATTATGGTGCCATGTGGTTTATGCTATAACTTGCCTTATAAGGTCTTCTCTGCTAATGTCTTTCTGTTATTAATCTGGTGAAATGCAGTTGTCAAACATTACAACCACAGCACTGACAACTCCCCTTCCTTCACGCTGCTCCAGGGGCAGTCCTGCTCATCTTCGTTATTTCTGGAAAAAAACACCGTATCCACCCCAAACAAATAATGTCTACTCTCTATGTACAGAATGTATTTTCTGGCAATTTGTAAGTAAATCCAATATTAACAAGTACAGCACTGTACTTCACAGTGTAAAGATGTAAAGATTAGTGGACAGTGAAAGACAAAAATGTCCTTTTTCCCACTCCCCCATGTCCTACTATTCGAACATACACAATATTAATGACTGAGAGCTCTGAGACAATAACTTCCAAAGGGTTAATAAAATGCATTTAACTTTCCACTGCTTTTACAAGAGATGTAATATAGATATGCACCATCCATCTCTCCCTCTCATTGCTTGTAGCAAAAGCAAACACATTTTACAAGTTTCATCATAATGATTTCTCCCTTTCCTTGCTGGTGATCATCACAGGATTGATAAGGATACCTGTAGGAACTTATTTGTCCAGTGCATAAATATAAAGTGCATTACTTGAACAAAATACATCAAAATGAAACAAAGATAGACTGATTTAAAACAATTCATTTAGTGCATGGCTGAGTTTGGTTCAGTTTTTTTTTCTTTACTAATTGTTCTTTACAGTCTACTCAAATTCTTATTGAGAGGTCCAACCAGACCAGAGGCAACAATAAAGCTACAGTAAATAAACGAAGAAAAATAGAGCACATATGTCTTTATATGTGCTCTATTTCAACTAAATCCTTTTTTCATTTACCATTGTCAATTATCATTATTTACTTGAGAAGACGTTTCCACATCTAAGCAGTAAAAATGGGCATAGGTACAATGAACAGAATGTTCCAGTCATATGAAATATAATAATGATAATGGGAAAACAGTGTGCATTTGTTAAAGCTTGTAGTTTTATCTGATACACACAGCTGTGTTCCATTAACCTTAGGCAAATGCCTCTCGCTGGATGCAATATTTGGAGACATGTAACCTCACTGGTGTGTGGTGTATACTTGTATCTGATCATGTTCTTCACATTCCATGAAGTGTTTCTTAATTGCCTCATAGCAAAGAGAAATTATGTTGCAGCTTAATGTGAGATTATTTTTTTTCCCTGACCTTCTTGATAGTTCCTCCTAGCAACCACCGTCACAGCCTTTTGCTTTTCTCCAGGATGTTAGGAGAAGGTGAAGAGTGGAGGTGAAAATCCAAGGATGTAGAAAGGAAAAAGGAAATCTAAATACAATGTTGAATTTCTGCATTGAGCAGTAGATGAAAGATGTATGTCTTCAGGAACCAGGGCTTAACCACCCTGTAACTATCTTCATCTCTGGGCAATATTTCATTACCACTTCAAATCTCAAATTTCGTCTTCTCAGAAAAACATGAAAAGAAAACAAAAACAAAAAAAGAGGTTAATAGCAAAAATAAGCCACAAACAGAAGAAATTTGCTTTCAAAGCTGTTTTAAGTTCATACCTCACAATGACACTATCAGTTTGTTTTTGTTCTGGCTGATACTGCATAATCTCCATGCATAATGCCAACTGACACTAGCAGTACCATCCATTAAAACACATCAGAGCCTGAGAGAGAATAGGATGGAGCTGTGTCAGGGGCTCACGGGGGAGGATCAGGGGACTGTTAGGGAAAAAGTCCTCACCAGAGCGTGGTGGGCACAGAACAGGCAAGTGAGCATGGCACTAGTGCCAGAGTTCTGTGAACGTTTGAGCAGCACTCTCACACACAGGGTTTGGATTTGGGGTGATGCTGTGTGCAGCCTGGAGTTTCTACTGTAGAAGAAAAATACAAGCTTGCATTTTCCTGCGTTCAATCTCTCACACTCTTGTTTCAGGAAAATGTTAAATTCATGCCTTATCAATTATTTATTAGGAACTGTGTTATTTTCAGTCCACATATGCAAGAAGTTAGTATTTAATGTAAAAGCACTAGCAAGGACCTCTGTGAGTTCACAGCAGTTACTCACTTTATTACCCTAACTGCAAAACAGGTAGTAGACATTTCCTTGTAAAATTGATTGTGCAGGAAACATCAACTGTCCATAAATGCTTTCCTGTTTGGAATGCTATTTTCAATATGTTGAACAATTTGAAAGAGTTATCTTAGTTTCTTCCCATTCCTGATGATGCTGTGCTTTCAGAAGCATTCATGACCTGTGATGATCTGGTATGAGACCTGTGTCCATTGCATGTTTTCCACTTGGGGATTCAGCACTTATTTCCAGTGCACAACAGTGGGTTTGCTCACTGGCTTTACAGGTAAGTGATTGGAAAATTACACCAAATTTCCAAGACATTGCAAGAGCAATTTTTTTTAAACCTCCTGAAATGTCATGTACATTGTGCACGATTATATGCCTGCTGTTACATGGCTATCATTTGCTGATGGAACTGCAAATCCCAGGTGGTGATTTTCTCCAGGATTCACAAGACTTAGAATTTTATTTTGCTATTTTAGATGACTTGGTACATCATATAAATTAAAATATATTAAGATTGCTGGCCAGGTCACTTTATTCAAAAGTGTTATGTGTGATTTGAGACACATCTAGCTGGCAGACATGATCTTTCCTTCAGAGGCAGGATGATTAGTGAAAACCATGTTTGACTGACAAAGAAATGATGGCCTTCTATTGATTTTAGTATGAATACATGGGACGTAAATTATCCAATAAAAAGAGAAATCAAAAGAATACTTGATTTTGCCCTCCATCTGCTTAAAGTTCAGATTTCAGGATCCTGCTGACAGTGGAATGAAGGAGTCCTTGGGGTAAAAAGCAGACGTGACAGTGTCAGAGTATAAACAGATGTGAAACACATTTCAGAAACATGGCAATATGAATTCTAATTGTAAATTAAATATTTACACATACAGGTTATAAGCACACTCGTGTATCATAGAATCGTAGAACCATAGGGGTTGGAAGGGACATCAAGAGATCTTTGAGTCCAACCCGCTGCCAAAGCAGGTTCACTACACCAGGTAAGTAGTGTAAACTTACACTTAGGTATACATCCTAGCTACAACATTTTAAACAGTAAAATAAAATGACACTCTATCCTGTACACATTTTTTCATTTATAAAATAAAAAAGCAACATAACTTCATAAATGCATTGCTGGGATAAAATTGAGCTAATCAAAACATTAGAAATATCTTAAGAGCAATCATAGACGTAAGCACACACTCGTATCTATATATAAATAAATATAGAAAAGTGTGTCAGGGATATTTATCTTAATGAAGTTGACACAAGTGCAAGTTTAACTGAACAAGCCATCTGCTTCCACTGCTCTCTCATCATAATGTCAACATTTGGCTGTTTTCTCTTATGTGCATATATGCATGGACACTGTGTATTACTTACAGTGAAAGAAGGTGCTGTGACTTACTTGTACTTGTAAAACTATAATTGCATTTAGTAATTCTGAAATTATATGGTTAATACAATCATGACAGAATTGCACCAGTTTGTAAATACACATCTCAACACTCATTCACCTACTTAATTATTTCCATAACAATAGGCTGGAGTTTATTCTTCCTTCAATACATTGCAATATACCACTGACTCAAACCTGACTTTATTGACATTTACAGCTCTCAAAAAGCATGAAGGATTTTGACGTATAAGTCACCAAAATAGCTCTTGGCTCTTTTTGAGCATCAAGCATCAGCATCTCCCTCCCGCTGCCATAAGTTGAGGTGCTGCTGCTCCACATGAAACATCTCCAGCTGAAGCAGTCGGAATTCTCCCCATTTGTGCCTTGGGTAGATGAGCTTCATAAAAACCTCCTTATCCCCTCTGATAAAGACTGTTTTGGGGATTTTCAAACACATGGGGGCCATGGTTTGGACAGTGCAAATGAGCAGTGTATTGTATTTATACCTAGGAGCACACTGCCCCCATAGCGATGCACACTAAGTTTCCGGTGGCTATGTGCAGGCATAAAGGCCACCTTTGAGGATCTCTGTGCACAGACAATCTGGATCCAGTTGATACTAAAGAGAAGAGGTATGTTAGGGGAATAAGACAGAGTCCTAGCTGTCCTTAAAATGGAGTAACTAAAAGCAGGCTTAAAATAGTATGCCTTTCAAAATTAAATATTTAAGAGGACAAAACACATTGACAACTGTGTAAAGCACACCATTGGACAGTGCTGGAGACTTTTTTCACAGGTAACAAGATGTCTCCACAAATCTACCTGTCAAATTCCATGAAGCCTCTGCCTTGTCTTCCTCATCCTTCCTGGAACATCTCCCCAGTGACGCCTCTATTACAGTTCAATCCCATAATGATGACACAGCTGGCAGGTGAAGACTGACCATTTTTATGCAAAATGCTTCTTATATGGGCATTTCAATCTCCCATCCACCTGTGCTGCACCAACCTTGCCTAATGTTTTGTGTAATCCTGCATCAGTTTATACAAGTTTATACAAGTATTAGATCCATCACAACTTAGTCTGTTTGAAATAAGAGCAGCAGTGTGGTGTTTTTCGTTCTAAAAGTACTTCTCACAATGTTCTCTAATATTTTACCAACTATTTCAGAATTTAACCAGGTCAGAATTATAAAATCCACTGTATAGGTTTTTATGAGTAACTGAAGAAAACAGATGACAAATTTAATAGCAAATAAATGCTTTTAGAAATCTGCACTGAGTAATGTTACTTAAAATTTTAATTCACTGATTTCAGTGGGAATATTGCCCTAAAAGGAGACACAAAACTGCTAGTGACATTGTTATTTTAGTTGCTGGGAAATTACCAAGGTTTTTTATTCCCTCCTGTAGTCTTCGTATTTAGTTACTGAAAGACAGATCTTTATCTGTCTCTCCACACTGAGCTATAAATCACTATCAGTTATGTTAGATGGATTCTCAGAAAAAGAAAAAAAAAGTTAATAATGATTCTGGTCATGGTTCAAAAAATATAATATGCCCATGATGAATTAATGCAGAGGCTGGAAGGCTAACACTTGGGTACCTGACACAGGATTCATTCAATAGTTTTCTAAATAGCACAGAAAAGGATGCAAGTACTTGCACATATATGAACATATTTACAATATTTTTAAGATTTTAAACTTAGATTTCACAGCATCTTTCAGCAACTTCTGCCTTTCTAAGTTATTTTCTGACATTTTGCAAAATCGGTCATTAGCTCATACATCAATTTTTCATTCATGGAGAAGAGACTTACTGTGACTCTAAGAGGTTCTGTGACTCTATATGGAAATATTTAAGATGGGTTTTGTTGTTGTTGCTTTCATTAGTCCAATGTGACATCAGCTCAGAATGTTTCAGAAAGTTTGAGGTATTGTCACTTGAGTAATGCAAATCCTGAAGGTATTTCGAACTCTTCTTCTGAAATTTAATACGCACTAGAAATTTAACTACACACTGTACATAAGTGAAATTTCAGTTTTAAAGGCAGGTTATTATTGGAAAAAACAAACAAACAAAAAAAACCTTATACCTTTACTCAGGTACCATATCTAAATTTAGATCTGTGGATTTATATCTTAGTATGCAGATGATTATCTAGTGAGCACTGAAATTATGCAGCAAAAATTATGGAAAGCTGGAAATGATCAGTACAGATATGCTTTCTTTTTTTTTTTTCCTTGAGGAAAAAAATGTCCAAAATCTATCTAACAAGCTGCATTGCAGTATGTTCTCTGTTGCACCTGTTCTTCTGATACTCTAGAGGAGATGGGGCAAGCTAGTGCTCTCTAGTGTGCTACAAACTCTGTAATAACAAGGCAAACAGAACGTTACTGCAAGTTAGCAGATCGTATGAACCTGACAACAACCTCAAAACGCAGAAGGTGGATGGGTGGGAATACAGAGGTCTGCCCTGGATGTGCAATATCATGAATTAGAAAGGACAGAAAGGAACAGTTGCTAAAAATACTGTTGTGGCAAAAAAAATAGAGAATTTTTAATTATTTGAAAATAGAAACTACTACATGAGTATTTGTTAATTCTGAAAATGATACATTCAGATGTTTTGTATTATAATTTGTGCTTGAATTATGCATAAAAATAAATATCTTCATTCCATAATGCACAGTAGAAAATATCATCTGCAGACACTTTGCAACTAACACACACTAAGTATGCTAGTAATAGAACACAGTTTACAAATAGCTTTCATCAAGTCATTTTTAGTAATAGAACAGAAAATACCTTTTTAACATCTTCATCAGTGACATCAACAGTGGGACTGAGTGCACCCTCAGTAAGTCTGCAGATGACACCAAGCTGTGTGGTGCATACAATACACCTGAGGGATGAGAGAGACCTAGACAGGCTCAAGCAGTGGGTCCTGGAGAACCTCATGAGGTTCAACAATGTCAAGTGCAAGGTCTTGCACCTGTGGCAACCTCCACAATCAGTACAAGCTGGGAGGTATAAGGATAGATCACTGCCCTGATGGAAAAAACATGGGGATACTAGTGAATGGCAAGTTGCACATTAGCTGCAATGAGCCCTTTCAGCCTAGAAAGAAGCCCAATCATATCCTGGGCTGGATCAAAAGAAGTGTGGCTAGCAGGTAGAGGGAGATTATCCTGCCCCTCTGCTCTGAGCTGGCAGGGCCTCACCTGGAGTACTCCATCCAGGTGTGGAGTCCTCAGCACAGGATAGACACAGAACTCTCCCAGAGAGGAGGGACATTATGGAGCCTGCTTTGGCAGGGGGGTTGGACTCGATGATCTCTAGTGGTCCCTTCCAACCACTATGATTCTGTGATATGAAGATGATCACTCAGAGGGCTGGAGCACCTCCCCTACAAGAACAGGCTGAGAGAACTGGGGCTGTACAGCCTGGAGAAGAGAAGGCACTGAAAGCCTTGATAGTGGCCTTTCAGTATATAAAGTGGGGCTTTTGGAAAGAAGGGGGCAAACTCTGCAGCAAGATCTGTTGTGGCAAGACAAGGGGAAATGGTTTCAAATGAAAAGAGGGGAGATTTATGCTAGATAAAAGTAAGAAGCTTTTCACAATAAAGGTCATGAGGCACTGGAACAGGTTGCCCATGGAAATGGGAGATGTCCCATTCTTGGAGACATCCAAGGTCAGGCTGGAAGGGGCTCTGAGCAACCTGACCGAGGGGTAGATGTCCCTCTTCATTGCAGGGCAGTTGGAACAGATGACCCTTGAGGATTCCTTCAAACTCCAAGGATTCTGTTTCCATAATACTAAATGATGTTCCACTCTTCTCCACGATTAGATATGCTAAATAATTCAAAGTAGTAGAGTATACACTAAAACAGCCTGAAGGAACTGTGATACTTCACAACCCTTCTGCAAGTGATGTGTGCTGTAAGAACATGGTAACCTGCATCATCCCACAGGACACATAATCACTCCTCTCTTCACCACTGTCATCAAATAGATGCAAGGTATGCCTCCTCACGTTTAAGATTCAGATGTAAAGCATTCTGAATGCACTGAAGTGATTGGGGTGCTCCTTTCCTGAAGAACTGTGAGAGAGCAGCTGTGGTCTAGAGAACAGTGGCGGGCAGGCTTGCTAGCTTAGTGCAAAAAGTAGAGCACACTCATCTTATGGCTTCTCTCCCTCTCATTCACAACTGGATTTGGTCTTGGCTGAATGAAAGGTTAAAAGCAGTGAACAAGTGTTAAAAAACAAACAGTGAATTCAAAACTAGTTAAAAAATCTCCAAGCAAGGCACCTAAGAGTCTCACTGGGAGAAGAGGAACTAAGGAAGGACAGTGGATATCATGGACTGCCAAAGATTGCCCATTATTTTGCATTACTTTTCTGTCTAAAAGACTGTTAATTTTTACCCAAAGTGCTCACTGTTCAGTAACAATCTCCTTAGGTTGTACTATTTTTGTGTATGATTTTACATTTGTGTTTCAATTGTTCATTTAATTATATTTCATAGTGACACGAAAAAGGTCTGACAGACTCTCAAGGACCAACACAGCTTTTATATGATTTTAAAAGCTTCTTAATTTTAGAAGGAAAAAAATTCTCCTTTCCTATATAGCTTATCATTCAAGCATGTAATGCAACAAAAGGAGATAAAGGTAGATATATACAAAGAACTGGCTCTAAACTAGCAGCAGGGCATTACACTACTGCAGTTGAAGAGGAGTCTATTTACAGCTCTGCTAAAAAGAACAGCATCCTTGACTAGAGAATCAGAAATTATCTCCTTAAAGAAGAATTCACCTTCTAGCAAAGAGGCTTCAATATTCTAACAGTACTGTTAAGTCTGAGTGGGTATTTCTGCAGCCAGCATCATTTCACTGTAACATTAAAGCAACATTAGAAAGCCATTTCGTGCTTGTCTTTTTTCAGTAAGAAAATTCCATGCATAAAGTGAGGCTTTTCTATGCTGACAGATGTGGTCTTGCACATTAGCAGGTCACAGTGCTCAATATACAATATCTTGTAATTTTTAATTCCCCAGGATTTCATGCTATATCACAAAGCTATTTGTATATGTATATATATATATATATATATATACATATATATATATATAAACCAGCTCCTAGATATTATTAATTAATACGACCATGGTTGGTATGCTGAAAAAGCTTTGCTTTTTTTCATTTGGAAGATCAGACATAGAATTCTCAGCCTTACTTGGAGAATATAATCCTTCCCACTCTGTTAATTTAACTGACATCTTTGAAATCTTTTCTGTGGCTTTGGACTGGCAACCTGAAGACAGTTCTGTTTCACGGCCAAGAAAATAGCACGTTTGCACTTAGGTTTAAATATTGCTAAAAGAAACACTGGACTGTAATCCTACTTACACTATCATTCTGTTTTATTACCCAGTAAGTCTGTACTTACTCTTGAAAGCTTTTTTCTGGGTCTCTGGAGCACAAAGTAATTCTGGTATAAGTGAAAATCATGTTCTTTGCATTTTGGCCCTAAGACATCATTAAACCCTCATACTTATTCATTAATGATCATTAGTTGTTTTGTCTATCATTACTTATGATACATGCCTCAGAGCAAGGTAATTGTTTATCTACTGAGAGGCTTAACACAGAAAAATCACAATTATGTGGAATTTTAGGAAAATGAAGCTCTGTAAGTATAGATCTGGCTTATTGGCCTATTTAGAATAAAAACTTATTCTCCTCATAGTAAGATCCTTTTCTTGCTAAAGCAGCGATGGGTCTGAACTGTCTGTGCACACCATACTGATGGAAGGACTGTGCATGAACAATGCATTATCCTTTCTCTTTTCCACCTGAATATCCTAGAGCACACAAAAACAGGAAGGGCACATAAAACCTTAGTTTCGAAAAACATGCTGATAAAGTAAAACTCAAATGGCTGATCTATTTTACTTCTCTCCCATCAATATCTATAGCAACAAGAACTAAATTAACAGTATCAATTCAGATGTGGTCATAGCAATACTCTATCCCATGGAAAGACTGCTCTATTAGAACAAGAAGGTGAAATGGAATCCTATGGCAGTGTACATTTACTTTATGAAAGAATAAAGTCTTAAAACCATTCACTGAAACACAATGGACCTTTTTAGGATCAATGTCCTTGCAATTTCAGAGATTAGAAAGTCTTACGAAGGGACTCACAAGGTCCTTCAAGTCCAACTCCTGGCTCCACACAGGCCCATCTAAAACTCAAACCTTACATCTGAGAAAATTGTACAAATGTTTCTGGAACTCCAGCAGTTTGGGGTTCTAAGAGACAATATTGAAAGCTTTGCTGAAATCCAAAGATTAACATCACCTAACGTCTCTTGGTCAACGAGGTGGTAACCTTATCATAAAAGAAATTATATTTCCTAAATAGGGCTTCCCTCTTGTGAACCGGTGGATGGCTACAGCCAATGACTGCATTGTGTTTCAAGTGTCTTTCAATAACTCTCGGAATAATCTGCTCTATAATTTTTTCCAGGCACTGAGAAGAAACTGACAGGACTATTATTACCAGGATCCTTTTTCCTGACCTTGTCAAAAACTGGGATAATATTTGCCAGCCTCTGGTCAACTGGCACATCTCCAGATTCCCAAGACCACTGAAAAATATTTGAGGGAGGTCTTGTGATGGTATCAGCCAGCTTTTTTAGTGCGCTGGGATTAATCCCATTGGGCCCCATACACTTCCATGCAACCAGCTGGAGCTGTACAGGTTTAGTATTGGCTGGGAATTTACTGTTACCACAGCCATAGGCCTCCAACTCAGTGCTCCAAGGGTCTCAAAGTTCATCACTGGTGTTGAAGGCAGACACGAAGAAGGCATTAAATGCCTCTGCTTTACTTACTTCACCACCTAATTCTTTCAAATGCAGAATCCCAGGGAATCTTGCTAACTAGTTCCCTCAGAGTCTCAAAGCCTGAATTCAGGCCTGGAAACCTGAATCCAGGGCTGGAATTTGGATGTCAATTTTATTTATATCACCAAGATTTTGAACTTCAATACTATGTGGTCACTATGGCCAAGATGGCTGTCAATTGCCATTTTGCCCGTAAGACCTTCTCTATTTATAAGCAACAAACCTAGGAAAGCCCTTAGTACCTGCACCAAGAAGTTACTGTCAAGGTGTTTAAGGAATCTTCTGAACCTGTTTGTATGAGCTATGTGTTGTTAAGTGTTAACATCCACCAAGTTGAAGTCACCCATAAAGACAAGAGAAAGCCCTGGTGGGCTCTTCCCACCAGGTTTCACTTATGTCAGTGTTGTTGTAGCTCTGGGACTGAGTTAAGGCTTCTATCTCTTCCTGCTTTTCCCTTGCACTTCATGTTCAGGTGTAGAAACATTTCAAATGTGTGGTCACACCCAGCATCTCCTGGAGCACACTGAAGGGCCTCATTAGCACGAAGTCCCTCAGATTTTGGCATGGCACCATAGCTTATGGTGAGCCTCATTTTATCCCTGTCCTCCTTCAAATCTAGTTTAAATCTCTATCAATCATCCCTACTAACTCCTGTGATAAACCTTTTTACATGGTGTGGGAAAGACAAAGGGCCTCCAGATCTCCAGATCTCTTGATGTCCTCTTGACCTCATTCAAGAGGTATAAAATGCAGAACATCATTCATTCATCACATAGTTGACAGTTCCAGAACAGGAAATGAATAAGCATTCACTGTAGATACAAGCCACATAAGCAGTTTCTATGTTACTGCTTTTGAAGAGACAGTAAGTGTATAAATTACGTATCTTTTCAAGAAAAAGCCAGTGGAGTAGAGGTAGAAAAGAAGCCAGGCATCCCCGAAGCCACACATGTTAGTAGGCAGCTTCCCAGATAACCTGAACCAAGATTACAAGGCATGAACAAGACACCTTGTAGGGAAGTTCTTTTCATGCTCTGCTAAGCCACTTACTATTGAGTATTTAAGAAAAATACGTTGCTATGTGTCTCGCAGCTGAAATACAGAATTCACCTTTTCAAGATCTGCCAGAAGTAGAAAGAATGAATGAAATGAAAAAAATAATCAAAAATACCTCACCTTTCAACTTGCAGTGAAAATGTTTTATTCTATATTATAAAGCTTTCATTTTACATCATATTGTTCATCAGAAACACATTTTTCACAATGACTTGTATATTATTCAAACATTAATCAAAGTAGGTACTTTATCTATCCCCTTTTATGATCTCCTTTAGAGTTTGGACACATCCAGTTTACTAGTGCATGAAGAGATGTTACAAACTTATTTTTCCACATTTCCACCTTCCCTCTTGACAAATGTGTTTATAGCAAACAGAAAAAAAAAGACTTTAATCTTGTAGCTAACAGCTTTTACTAGAGAATGCCCAGAATATTCCCTTTGAGCAAATTTTTGTTCAATTTTTATTGTTCTAGGAAAATATTACACTTTGCAAGGTGTTTTCAAGGATCAGGCCTACGTGAACTGATTTTACCAATGAATTTTACAGCAAGCTGATGCAGTTTTATTTACCAAAAAAACCTGAATCACAACTAGCATTTGAACATGATCCGAAGAATCTGATCATCTGACACTTAGGTGTTGCTGTACAATTCTGGTAATATCCTGAGTATGACCTGACCTGGCATATAATTTGCAGACACTTTGATAAAGGTCTTCCATTTGCTACTTCCTCAGTTGAGGCACCAAGAAAGATCTATGACTGTCTCATCAACATCTGAGGTAGGGGAAAAAAAAAAAGCTTTAACACTCTTCTTAGACAGTTGTTCATCAGCTGTTTAGAAACAGTAAGCAGAACTGAGGCCAGTAACAAATAAGGAAGAAAAAAGCCCAACAGCTGCTTCTGCCTTAGCTCTTGATATTGCTGGTTAAGTCTGGAATCGAAAGCTACAAACAAGAGCGCTTCCAAATCATGCCCCAGAATCTAAAGTAATCCTCTTCATAAACCACTATTCTTAAGGGATTAAACCAGGGACAGCATACTGTGTAGCTCTAGAAAGAAATTTGATACAGGCTGGTTGAAATACCTGTTGTAGCATTTGCCACAAGAGGAGCAATCAACCGGCACTCTGTTCAGTGCTGATTTATAAGTAGGATACAGAAAATTAGAGTACTTCTTTGATTAATATGAATTGTCCCAGTGAACGCACCTACAGTGTATGTTCCTTGTCACATTTTCCAAAATCCTGATGTCAGCCTTGATGAATATAGAGGTTTACTGCAGAAAAATAAGCTTCTAAGGAGCTGTATAAGCTTCTAAGGAGCTGTGCTAACCACACTTCACCACCCTTCACCTTTTCACTGTTCTTAACCAACACCCTACTGTTCTTGCTTCCCCATACTCATGTTTAGTACTGCATCATCTAAAACCTCAGGAATAGATCTAAGCCAAAAGCCAGCAATTCTTTGTTCTGCTACAGTCCACAAAGTACATTGAAAGGTAACTCACACTGTCCAGTATGTCTCCCAAAAAACAAGTATTACTATCCTACACTGGTATTCAAATAATATATTAATATTTGTAAAGAATGAGGCTATTATGGCAGCAACAGCCATAACCAAGTAGCTGAGTGCTACTATAATCTTATTTTTTCAATAATCACTCTTCCTTTCCAAGAGCTTAACTAGTAGTTACTGGAAGCAATTAATTTTAAGAGTGCTTGAATTTGGTTCCTTGTGTATTATCCCCATACTCCAACAGTGTTGGATTGTGCAGCCATTAAGTACAGATACACACATCCACATCTTAACTTTCTGTGTTCTAAAACTACCTTCAATACATACAAAAAAAAACTTTAAGGGACATACAGTATTAAGTAGACAAATACATTTCAGAAATTACAGTCTTTTCCCCTCTAAAACACTATGTGTAGCATAACTCACTGCAACAAGTGCAAAGACCAGGAACATTCATTCTTAAATTTCTGAAATAGCAAGTTATCATAACATCCATGTATTCAAAGTGTATTTTTCAACCAAATGCACAAGGTCGTTACTACCTGGTTCAGATGTCAAGACTCCAAGAGACAAAAAATATTTTAATTATACCTGCATTAGGAAAGCAATCCCACCCTGACATATATATATAAAAATAAATATACCTAGAAGAGAGAGAATGCACATGCAAGCAGAAAGGGCTATTCAGTAAAATGTTATTTAAACAAAACAAAAAAGAACTAGCTTCCCAGATGTTACAGATTCAACTTCTTAGCAACTCAGAATATCAAATGTTGAAGTTCCAAAGTTCATACACTCAATTCAAGACTTAAACTTAAAATCGGTAACAGCATTTGTAAAGAAGTCCAGGCAAACAGCAATTTAACAGCACTTCTGACGCCAGGAAAGAGTTCAATATAGAATAAAACTGAGATATTGTTCCATTGCATTTCCAGTGAAAACAAATTGTACTGTTGTCGTCACAAAGTGTCTTCATATCTGATGTAAACAAAAATTACTCTTACTCATTGGCAAATCGTTCAGTTATGTAAGACAGACTATAAGCATAGCTTCAGTAAGCTGCAACTGCACTGCAGTTGTAGGAATGCAAACACAAAGTGCCATATCTTTTTAGACAAATTTATCATAATATAAGCTTTAGACATTATAGCTACCAGCAATATTACTCTGAAAACTGAAAAAAGTGTACACATTTTTAAATTTTCAAATTGAAAACTAGGAACTATTTTATACCTAAAGAGTTGAAAAATTCTCGTGTCTTCTTTCGAAACAAATATACAATATACAAGGTATTTTATATATAATTTATTCATACTGTAATTAAATGCAATTAACATTTATTTTGGCAGTAGAATGTTTATTTCAGACACCACTTGAGAGCTCCTGTAACATTCTAAACAGAAAATGAGGAATCATCATCAGGTAGAATGGAAGCAGTGGCACCAGCTTCTTCAGGAAGCATAGGAGCAAGAACATGGCGACAAACAGGACACGTACCTGACTATAGAGAGAGAAAGAAGGACAGTTAACTTACAGAATTTGAATTCTATTCTAATGAAGAGCTGAAGTTCATGATTTACAACATATTTCAAGTCTTGATGACAAACAGCATCATCTCAAATTCAAATCAGACTGGACAGCAGACTAAAGCTAAGAGATAATGATATCACCTCTGATGGAAGATTTTTTTTCTTTAAACAGCAGGTATGTGACAACAGTAGCCCTGCAAGCTGGACTTCTTCAAAGAGAAGTGGGAACTCTGCCTGGTTCATATTCTACACTTCACTCTAAGGAAAAATAAAGCCCAAATCTAACAAGAAAGAAAAAGGTAACTATGGATGATGAAAATAAAATCTAATAGAACATTTATCAAAGGAAAGTGTTGCAGATTAATCTACATGTATTCCTGCAGCTGTTCATTTCTTCTGTAAACCTTAGTTGTCACCACAAATGGGCCTGACACCTTCCAGCAAAACAGATGAGATACTTGGCTGTCCTCAGAGAAAACCAAAGCAATATCTTCACTTAACGTAGGGGCTACAGTAAAGAAAACTCCTGTTATCCAACAAAAGCTTAACTTGTTTGTTTTTTTTTTAATTATTCTTTCCCAAAACAAATCATGCTTTCCATACAACTTCTTTCCCATTAAAGAATGTCATCACTACACTCTATAACTACTATAAATCCTTACACAAGTGTTCAACTGCCCCCCCCCCCCCAAACAGTTGGTAATAGTGTCCATCCCTCCTTCCCCATCTTCCTGATTAAGATTTGTAATAAACTGGTCAGACCAACATTAGGAACCGTTGTTTCCTAATCTCACACTGGGTATATGTATATCAAAGAACCTCCTCTTCCTCCTACAAATTGTAGGAAGACGCATTTTCAAAAGGTTGAAACTGTTCTTCCTGTAAGAATGCAAATACTCAAAGAAAATCCACCCAAAAAACAGCCAAAAAGCATACTGTTGCACTTACCTTCTGTAACCAAAGAGTGACACAAAGCTTGTGAAACAAATGATGGCAGGGTAGCTCTGTGATGATTTCATCTTTTACATATTCACTGCAACATATAGTGCAGCACTGCTCTTGACCTACAGCCATCAACCAGAAAAAGCATCAGCATCTTTTCTACACTTAAGATTAACTAAAATTAAAACTGATATATCAGCAGTATCACTGATGATTATGAAACAGAATCACACCTCATGCAGTAAAGATTTATTTTCCAGATGTTACAAATGTTCCAATCAGTTCAGTTCAAAATTCAGTAACTCACAGTGCAGTATTTAAACACACTGTGCAGCCAACAAGGATGTATCTATGCTATTTTAATAAGATAAATTTGTCCTTATAAGCATAGCATAAGTTAATTGTTTTTTCCATACCAGCATAGTCATCTGTGACAATAATCTGTGGTAGACAATCTATGCTTTCTTTAGTTGCTGGTGGATGAGCCTGTTCAACATCAACTGCCAAAGACTCCAAATGTGCCAGAGCATTCTGAAAAAGGTAGAAAGAGAGAGTTCTCTTACTCACAAATACAAAATTTCATATAAAAACAAATATGGAAGAAAAGGAACCCTGTCAGACCAACCATTATTTCACTTTTATTTTTGTAATGAAAGAGTTGAAAATGAAGGTCAAGATAGTATCAGATTGTTTTTAAGGCTTCTCAACATATCAGCACAGATGCACTACTTACTCTCAACGAATGTTTGTTCACATTATAAAAGAGAGCAAGTCAAGCACATTAAACCTTGCCAATATTAAAGTGCCTGAAAAGAAAAGCCCCACTGATACAATTTTTGGCTTTGAAATTAGTATTACTCAAATAAGAACAAAAAAAAATTAAGTACCTGGGTTACAATATCAATGTATGCTTTCAGGAAAAAGCAGAACCCACAGAGATGCATCTCAGCTGTATAATGACTTAGTATGATCTTCACTTTGACGTCATCTTATTTGAAACAAAATTAAATATTTCACCACATAAAGCCATTATGGCACCAATGCCAAAGCAGGCAGATTTGATGTTTATTTACACCATGTATTCAACCACACTACGGTGTAACAGTCTGAAGATATTTCATAGGTAGAAGTACAGTGTTTAATTAACTACTACAGCTGGGATAGCTAAACAAGATACAAGACAGATGCAAGACTGCTTACGTCAAAGTCTGTCTGTATCCAATATTAGCACTATAAAACAATATTTTACAGAAGCATTATTTGCTTTTTGAAAGCTACATAAAAGAAACACCACAGACAATAACCCTCACAATGACTCCTATGCTTAAACTACATCTTCAAAAACCAAAGCAGACTGAAGGAAAGGTTCATTCTGTAACTTGTATGACTTTGCTTATGAATTTGTATGACTTTTCTTCATAGATAACTCTGGTTTTCTTTCTCCTATTAAACACTGATTCTACCACTCCATGCTCCACAAACCATACGCTGGATGCTGCCAAAGACAACAGTGGTATGAGCTACAAGGATGTGGGCTTCTCACATCTGTGAATCACCACAGGAAATATCCATAAATGAAGTCAATAACAATGTAGAGACTTCTAACCTGTTCTACACTGTTAGTAAAGTAAACCAAATACAAAAGTAATAAATGACAATTAAAAAACAGCACACACATTCATTGAGAAATTTTTCAGACAAATTGCTTTAGGAGAACTCCAGTCTTACAGAATATAGCCTAATTAAAAATAAATGCTAGTCAAAGCTTAGATTTCTACATTATGAGACATACGGTGCAAAAGCATTTCCAATTATCAAGAAGCAAATGAGTTACTTTTTCAACTTACACCAAAAGCAAAGGTATATTTGCATCCATAATGTAGAATCAGATTAAGCAAGACTTAACCAACACGTGTGCCTTTAACCTAGATCTACATAAAACTGAAATAGTACAAATGATATATTTTTTAAACACTGTAAGACTCCTAGTAGCCTAAGAACCAACAAGTGTTCTCTTAGAAAGCCAATATAAATTGTGACAAAATTATAATTGTGATAATATGTAATTGCAGAAGGGTTCAAAGAGGGAAAGTTGCTTAAAGGGCAAAATGAAAAATGAATGCAGGCAGTAAAATCTGCGAAGTGATAACAAAAGATACAGAACAAGAAGGAAAACTATCTAGTGAATAGGAACCATATAACTGTAAAAAGAGAAGTGCCTAAAAAAAAAAAAAAAAACAAGTTCATCTCTAAAACAGAGAACATCAAGAAAAGATGAAATCTCTCCCTTTACTTCTGTGGAGAGGTAAGGAACACAAAACTAGAAGTCATTGTTCTTTCTCACGATTGCTTTAATTCTTATTTACCTAAAAGAGCTTTCAAGTCTCATCATCTTGACCTTAGCTCCTAAGATATCTGTTGTCAAGATCTCTCTACTTGAAGAATGCATGCATTTAACTGCAACTGTAAAGCAAAAATGGTCAGACTTTTCACATGCTTTATAGAAAAATTGCATTAAAATGTCATTAAAGTTGATAGAGAAGACATTTTCAAGGGGCTGTTATTCAATCTTGAAGTTTTCATTCAGTTTGTTCTTTGTATCATAAAACGCATAGGATTTTTAGTTTCAGTCAGCCCAGTGGAATACAGAGTTTTCACATTTCAGAGACCTCTGAACAGCTACTAAGACTGAAGTAGAAAAGATAAAGAAGAGGCTTCATAATGTCATGGTATCCTTAGATGCTTAGCTGTTCCAGTGAAAGATTACACATTCCTAAATTTGAAGCCTCCTAAAACAACTGCTCTGAAAGTAATGACCCCTATTTTACGATGTTGTACCACAACATCTGAGGCAGAGGCAATGTGTCAGTAGGAGGCTGAGCACTCGCACCAACTTTACATCACATTTTGTTACTGAGAAAGAGATGGCAGCAGTCTGACAAAATGGCATATGACATGGGAATGTGTATGAAGCAGAGGTGTTCCACTGAATTTCTCCATGAGGAAAAACTGGCATTACTTTCGGAGAGACCCATGTACATCTACAACTACACGACTACCAGAAAAGTTTGCTTTTTTTATTCTGTTCTGAAAGCTGTGCCTGCAGAAACGAATTTCTAGTTTCTGTTGTTCCTATGAGCGGTAGGGTTACATAATGTTTTATTAACAATTTATACAGGACTAGCGATTCATAGGTCTTGCTTCCCAGGAAGCAGAAGATACTGTATGCTACATCTTGCTGTGACTGATTTAAGATACAATCTACACAAACAATCAAAATTAATTCTGGACAGATAAACATTTTACTCAGTTCCTCTCCACTTCCAGAAATACAAATTGTCTAAGACAAATGCTGAACAGTTTAGGGTAACCCTTGCACTTATTTTCTGAAGTATTTGAATAGCAACCCTTCACACTGGGAGGAAAAGTCTTTTGTAAGTTGCTTGATGGTAATAATCCAAAAAAGAAAGGATTTAAATTCAATTTAATAAAATTGACAGCAAGAGAATATCAGCTTCAGAAGTTGCTTCCTAAGTCAAACTGTGAAAGCAAGAAGAACAAGAGATAAATATGAACTAAAAATGATACTCTGTACTGCAGTACTTGGAAGGGAAGGGAACAAATGGATTCATCAGCTACTGCAAAGCATCTTGCTGTTTCAGGTAACACAAATACTTAAGAATTTCTTACATGGTTCTCATTTTCTGCCAATAGTACAGAAATTAACATCTAGACATTATCAGTGTATTCCTAAATGATAGGAATTGAGAACATTAAATCAATCGCAAATTTAAGAAGTATCTACACAAGTACAATGCTAATGTATTCCCAAGTAAACTCTCGAAGACTTATTCTTATGGAGCAGCTACTAATTGCAGTTCCAACTATGCCAGGCTTCTGAGTTCAGGGTAAAGTTTCAGACATCCAAGTGCTAATTTCAAGCAGTAATACTATGTAAGAGAACTGGTGCTCCCTCTCCTCCAACATCTACATTGAGCTGTACCATTACCAGTACCACAGGTTCCAGAGAGTAACTAACTACTTTTGTACTCATCTTCCTCCTTGACAAGCAAGTTCATTGACACTCAGTTCCTGATGACAATAACATAATTACAGCAGTTTCCCTCTCAGTCATGCATACAGTCACATAGGATTGAATTTACAGGCCAGACTGAAAGAAGTTCTTCTGGCAGAGCTCAACAATGCTCTTAAATAAAAATGAGAAAAAAATATTAACTGTAATAACCTCAAATCAACTTTTAACAAATTAATAAATAGATAAAAATGGATGGGATTTATTCTCCCTCTCCACAAAATTCCTCTTCACTGCTAAGGAGGAGGTCAACTTGCTTCTGTAGTTCTGCCTTGTCTGGTGTAGTGAAAACTGGTAGCTATTGAAAAGACATGTATTTTTCCCTGTACAGCTTCACAATACCGATTTTAGAATAAGGCCTCCTACATAGGAAGAAGCAGTTCTGATGCATCTCCACAGAAGTAAAACTAACAAGATCATACAAAACTGAAGAAAACCCTGTGATAATCTATCTACAAAAAAAAAAAATACTGACTTCCAATATGGTCTAAATGACACATACTTAAAAGTTAGATTGTTAACTTCAAGTGCTACCCTTTGACTTCCTTGGAAAACTGCCATTAAGCTTTTTCACAAAAATGTTGATTTTATCACTATTTGTAAAGATAGAAAGCTTTATGATTGTCCCACTGACTAACAGCTTTAGAAAGCATTTTAAAATGTCCTTATATGCTAGCAGACATAATACCCATGACAGTTTAGCCTGTTCACCCCTTTTAACTAAGAGCTACCTGTCAAGCTCACTCTTGCTATCCCCCTAAACCTCTCATACAAGTATTAAATTTAATTTTTGCAACACCATATTATATGTCTACTCATAATTCAATTCTTTTTTTGGCAGATAATACTCTGTGGAAACTATTTCTGGCAGAGCAGAAACTGTCATGTTACATGAAACAGAATTTCAGCTAGCTAGCACTGTATTCATTCTGACAGCGACCAATATCATGTAACTAAGTTTAAAAAAAAAAAAACAACAAACCATGATCAGATCATAACCATGGCAGTTTATCCACTATGTAGTGGAGACAAACAAATTCATTGAAGAGTAGTTATGAGGAATAAAAATACAAGACTTCCACTGCTACTCTTAAAAAAAAGATTATCTATACACACAGATCTAGGTATTAAATTTCTTCTGGTATGTACAAAATTTGGCAACACTGAGGTGATGTCTTCACATTTAAAGGAAAACTGAGAACACTGTCACCTCTGCAAGAGAAAATTAATATACATTCTAATACTAGTTCTAAAATCAGTGCTGATCAATGATGCCTTGCTCTATACCATTTAGAAGAACTTATTTTCAAACTTGCAAACTTGCAAAGGTTGAAGACAGACTAAGAAAGGATCTTTTTCTAGACCTCAATGAATCTTTGTTCATGAGTTTACTAAGAAAAGCTCTTGTCACAATACCAAGGGTATAACACCACTATGGTTATAATACCTCTACCATTCTCATATTTTTCCAGTATTGATAAAATGTTTCCTATCTAAAAAAATATTATCACATCTAATATTAACACAAAAAGAGTATCCTTTGAAGTGAAAAATGAATCAAACTCAGTGACCTGAATATTTGTGTATTAAAATAACACACAGTGTGCTTTGATTTTAATTCATACAAAAATCAACTCCTATTCTTTAATACCTCCATAGCTTGTGCTAATCGCTCCTCTAGTGCCATGTATGTGAAAAACTGAGGATCCACATATGAAATCACTTGAGTAGCTCCTAGTCCATCACCAAACTCATCCAGCAACCTGAAAAACATGAGTTTGAAAGGCAGACCATGATTCTTAAGTTAATAGTGACAACATGAAAGACTAGATGCATTTAATTGTTCCACGTCAATAATACTCTCACTAGGTGGTTACTGCAGCAACCCTGACTGACTGCCTAGATGTGCACTCTGTCACTCTTTCCTTGCTTCATAGGGCAGAGGGAGCAAAAAACCTAAATGCTCCTGGGCTAAGACAAAGACAGGGAGATCACCTGCCAATTACTTTCCATTGGCAAAATAAACTCTGTGAATGCTAATTCAATTTAATATCAGTTAACAGAATTATATGGTAATATGTAACAAATGTCCTTTCCTCCCAAGCTCCTGCTGGGCCCTGCCAGAACCAGCTGAACAGTGGGCAGAACCCACTATCAACACCTATGCCCAGCACAGCTGTACAGTCACAGTGATATGGACATCAAAAGATTTTGATTTTTTACTGTTGACCACTCCAATGTAAAAGGGTAAACAGTTCAGCAAATAAATTTCATGCATATTTTATTAGGCTTCTATTAAAATTGTTGTTCAAATTGTATTTTTATCATGTCTAGACATTTCACAGCTTAACAATCAGGAATCAAACTTTAAAATGGGTACAAGCAAATCTGTTACTCTCTATAAACAATGAACAGAAAAAAAAACCCATGCTATTAGAGAAACATCCCTCTTTCTATTCTGATTATTTAAGCAGCTTACCAAAGCTGATCTCCGTAACAGAAAAATCAGTCCACACCCATATACAACAATTTTCTTGTTAGCTTGCTGCAGTAACTACATGCTTGTCCCTATAATAAGATGTACCTTATATCAACTTGGACTTCCATATGTTAGCTCACACTCAACTTCTTGTCAATGTAACACACATTCTTTATGAAGACACATATACATGGCAAATTTTTAATATTATTTAAGAAGAGAAAAAGCTTTAAGTCTTTTACTGAAAAGCATTCAGTCCAGCTTGCTTGCAATATACTACTCTAAGATTAGGTTGTGCAAGTAGCTCTGATAACTTTCTTCCTGCTACTTGCAGGACTTTTCTGATAAATATCACACTTTGTCAGCAATCTAAAATAAAAAAAAATAAGTGAAATATTCAAAATTACAATCCCACTGGGTAAGTACGTGGCATTTCTAAAAGAAATAAGGCATATTTTACAACATCTAGCTTACTCCACCTGCAAAGAAAAGACCGATTTGAAATTAGCGACCTGAAGCTTGACTACATACATACTGCCTTTTGTTTATTACTCCTGCTGTATTTACTGTCTTCAAAATCAATTGAAGAATTAAACACATCGCTCAAATACCTAGTGCTCCAGAATGTTTTCAGACTGCAGCCTGATTTAACAGAGCTACATCTACCTTCTAGCATAAAAGGAAACCTTTAATGCAGGGTGTTAAACCACATAACTCAGATTATCAGTCTTTGAAGCATGTACACACTGATAGCTGCATGTATTTAGATACCTTACATAAGGAAAGAAAACAGTCACTACAAAGTCTCTAAAACAAATGAGAGAAACCATCAGAGGCATACACACCTCCACTCCACATCCAGGTCTTCACTCATGCTGGAGTCATCCTCAAGGCTGTTTCCGTCCAACATAAAGAATCCAGGGTGCACAAAATCACCAGATGGGTAGTTCTCCTCATCACTGCTACTTTCTATTTCTTCATGATATTGTAACCAAGGAATTTCTCCTTCCTCCAAAAACATCTGCACCCTTCAAATAAATAAATGAATAGGTAAAACTAAGAAGCTATGACAACTTCTAAAGCATCTGCAATCAAGAGAGGATACAAATACTATATCAAGGGCTGAACCTATGCGTTTCCTAGAGTTTCGTATTAAATTTTGCTTCGGGGAAACAAAAAGTGTAATTTCTCAGTGTTATCACCTGGTCCATCCAGACTCTGAACCTACTATAACCCATGATGCTGTGACAACTATTTTCACAGTGCTCAAGGTTAGCCATACAACAAGCCATTTGGATTACATTTTCTCCAGTACAGGCAGTATCCCTGACAGGACTAGAAAATTTAGTTCTAAAGATTTTATTAATCTAAGCTCCAAAATCTAAAACTTAAAGGCTCTCAACACCCTGGAGCAGCCTGCCATGGGGAAGCTTGACCTAACTTCCAAAAAGTTATTTCTAAGTGAAGTCATGTGTTGCTCCTAGATTCTCTAGGGAACCAAAAGTCACAGGGATTAGGAAACTGATTTTCTTATCAAAGAGCAAATAAATAAGAATTGTGTTCGAAATTAGTACATTTGTAGGCTATCCACATCACAGAGAACTAAAGGTTACACAGTACCATTACTGCTGTTCTGAAAGAGATTAATTTTCATGGTGTTTTCATAAAGCCATTTTAACTCTCAAGACCTCAAAAGAGGGTGATGCTAACAAAGTGGTAACAGATTTAGACTTTTTGGTGCTAGCTCCTGTATGTCTGTAAGCAGCAGAAAGAAAACTCAGCCATGATTTGTTGCTTTATTGACCTTAAATCATTAGTTTGGGTCTTTATATTAGATACTCAAAAAATTCCGTGACAACATATAGGTACAATTTTGCCTTGCAAGAAAAAGTCTTTTGTTAAAAAAAAGTAAAAAAGTAAGCTCTCATCAAGCAAATGTTTCACATTTACTTTAATCACTTACAGGAAAATAAAGAAGAAATGAAGAAATAAAGAACAGCTGTTCTATTCACTGGAATATGAAAAGCAATGACTAACAGCTTTGCAAGGAGTACTGTGCAGTATCAGAAGATGTGCATAACGAGACATGTGCCATATAATTAGCTTGCCTAAACTGCCTTTTTTGGGTCAGTACATCCAGCTTGTTATCCCTATTGATGCTACTTTTTCTCATTATTAGAGTGTCAATGCCCTCTTATTTCTGCATCTTTCACAAAATAGCCAGCATTGTTTGTATGACACTTTCCCCTATTTTAAACGTGTACATTAAATTAATAATCTAGCTGTACATAAGTGACTATTGCTAAGACAGTAACTATTTTTAGAATTTATTTTATTCTGCATAGTGCCATGTGGCTGCTGTGACATTGCTGTCAGAATTTACAGGAGCAAAGTACTCAGTAAAAATAAAGATATACCCTCCGTGGAAACAAGGATCTGCATTCACTTCTGCACTGCTGCTGCTGCTCAGCGCTTCTGCTTCATGTTCTTCCTTTCCTGGGGGAGTTTCCCAGCTCTCATCACTCGAGGACTGGTCTTCTTCTTCAGCAACAAAACACATATTACTGGTTGCAGGCCATTGTCCATCACTACATTCTGAGCTACAATATAAAAAGGCAGGATCTGGATTTAAGCGCTGCTTTATAGGGAAACAACACAAAAACACACAAACATACACCCACTCAGTGTCTTCTTGCTTTTTATATGAAGATTTTTTTTCCCAGCATAGGGACAATTTTGTGCTACCTATAAATAGATTATAAATACATATATGTGTAGTTTATTCAAACCTCCCTTAAAAGGAAAGAAAAAATCCTGCCCACACTACTTAGTATTTTCTCGTTCTGCTTAGACATTTGTGAAGCAGAAATAAAAGTCCACAGCCCTAGATGCACCTTTTCCTACCAGTATCCCGATATGTAGAAAACCAATGTTTGTTTAGCAAATGCAGAAATGTCAGCCTCATATCTTAGTCACACAAAACATGAAGTAGAAGCTCTGAGGTCTCTACGCCATTCACAACAGTCCCTCCTCTCTTTTTCAAACTGTACAAAGGTACAATTGCTAGATACTGAAAATCACGTAAGCCACTAGCTTTAACAGATGAAAGATACAGAGTTCTTCAAAAGACAATACATCCTATGTCCTATCAACTAATGTCTAACGTTCTAGTATTTCCCCTCTTCACACATAAAAGTTAGTATAATGTAAGACTAACCCAGAGCCTCAGGACTATTCTTTCAGTATTCTCTATTTCACAATCCAGTAATGACTACTGACACAGATTACAGTAATAGGAGTACTGTTCTGAAAGTAATGCCTCCTATGTTATATGTTGGTCCATGACATCAGAGGGTGATACTTGTGGTATGTCAGTAGGAGGCTGAACTGTCCCACCAACATTCCATCACATTTTGTTGCTGTGTGACAGACGGCAGGAGAGGGGCAGACTGACAAAATGTCACCTGACATGGGAGTGCATACAAAGCAAAGTATGTTACTGAATTTATCCATGCAGAAAAACATGGCAGTCATTGTCATTCACTGATCTCCATCAATGTTCAGCAAGCATCAAACAGCAGAGATGAGCACACTGAGGTCATGGGCAGTGTGTTGCAGCAGAAGCAATAGTGATGTGAAAGACGAGCCACATTCTAGACATACATGCACATCTATCACACTATGAAATGACAAGTATCTCCATCAACTCACCCCCACAAATCAGTGGATTACAACCAGCAAACCGCTTAAAGAGCTGAGTGACAGTTCCAATTCATTGGAAGGAAGCAAAGGTGGCACAAAACATGGGTCCGACAAATGCTCACATGTGAGCAGAAAGAACTCCAAATGAGTGTTTGTCAGTATGTATTGAGCCAACAGAAAACTGAAGGTAATCCTGTATCACATTATTACCAGTGATGAGATGTGGTGTCACCACTACAAACTGGAGCCAAAACAGCAGTCTGTGGAGTGGTGACATGTGGAAATAAATGAGGCATTATTTTCAGAGTCACTTACCTATTACAGTACTGGTAGTCAAAGTTGTTCCAATACTATTCTGTTTTGGAATTTGTATGTACATAGATCTTAGTTTTCATTGAAAGGAATGTAGACATCTACAGTCATTAATAGCAAACAAAATAAGAACATCATATACATAAATTTCAAAGTTTAGGATTTAACACTAAGCCAAATTCTGCAGAGATGCAGGACTTCATTTAATGATTACTGAGCAATAGACCTGTCACTTACTAAAGCATGAGACATTAACTTAGCACAGACTTCCTGGGATCAGACAAGACACCTAGTTGAACTGGTTTCTGTTTGCCATACTATCTAACACCACATTGTGGGAGCTAAAGGACAGGCTCCTCATTCCACTATTAAATGCATAATTCCAGTTAGAAATAATTAAAATAATAATAATAAAAACAACTTTCCTGATCAAATTCTTATGATCTTTCCCAACTTCAGTATTTGGAAAAATACCAAAAGCATCACATTATACTACAGTAATGTAAAGTACCATTTCTTTAGATTATCTTGAAGAGAGTTGAAGGAGATTTGAGAGGAGAATTTGGTGTTTCACTACATGAACATATTCTGAAATTGAGTTATTGTGTTCCATCTGCTAACAAATCATGCAGAGCTGCACATTACTTGCACATCCAATTCAACCCAATGCAGATACAAAAATGGAACTTTACCTGTCATCATCTCTGTGGGACACTGGTAAGTCTCTGCTGCAGTCTTCAAACTCATCCCAGAAACTGCTACTATCTAGCATAAATTTTTGTTCTTGAGCTGATGTACTTCTCTTTAGGTCTGCTTTTGTGTTGCTTTGAGGATCACTGTACCACCTGGAATCAAGTAACACACTGGAGCCCAATTTTTCTTTGTCATTTCTGAAGGAAAACTCAGCGCAGCCTTGCTGGATATCATCAATGTCAACTTCTCTCCTAGACATGCTTTCTTCCTCATTACTTGGAAGCCTCTCTCTGTTCAAATGGCTTGTGGGGTTTGGTTTTCTTATTTTAGGCCTCACTATTAGTTCAGGTGAATTACTTTGTTCATTCTCCCCATTGACATTTACTTCATTACAAGTTGTTACACAGGTCCTGTTTTCAACAATCACCGTGTTCACCTGTTGTGTCTCATGACTGCCACCTCTCAGGTTACTTTTCAGTATGGCTTGAACTTCAGCAGATTTTTTATATGTCCTGTTGTTAGGATGGGTAAAGTCTGAATCTGTACTAAAATATCTCGTTAAAGGCACTGGTCCTATTTCCTCACGATATTCTCTAGAAACTCTGTCACTGAGAGTAGATAATTGAGACTGTAAATGTGTAAAAGACTCTACATCTTTTTCTAACTGAGAAGCAATGCTATCTAGAGTTTCCTGAAATACACTTGCTTCTTCTCTCACCAAGAGAAGTCGGTCTTGACCATCATCATCTTCTCCATCACTGCTATCAGGTTCATAAGAATCAATGTTTACAAAAGCAATTCCATTGCAACCATTCAAATCTTCACATTCTCCAGAAGAATATTTTGCAAGGCCCTCTGAATTTTTATCAGGGCTCACAACGTTCCCTGCGATTTGGCTGTCTTCAACACCATAAAAAAATGATAAAGGGTTTGCCTCTGAAGTTTGTGTGAACACAGCTTGGCAAACAGGCTCTCCAATTCCAATATTTTCTAACAGAGGCTCATCCAATAAACGTGGAGAAACATGAACCAATGGTCCAGAACCTCCACAGAAAGCTGTAAAAAAAAAAAAAAGCAATTGAATAACTGAAAACAATGGGTAATCCCACTTACAAAACTGGCTCATTAAAAAAAAAAGGGCAATTCACTACAAATGCAATGCAACTTGTTATGGAGAAACATTTAGCAAAGGATTCTTCATTAATATATTTACGTTCTCATTTCTATAACCAAAGGCTAAAGAAATAAATTTAAATGATAAAAGTTCAGCTTAGCCTTTGATGGCTGAAACCAAACCTTTACTTTGTTCAATTAAAAGAGGATGTTAAGATGCAAAGAGAAAACCTGCAAGATGCTAGAATCTTTAAAAAGCTGCAACTTCTTTTTCCATATGTTAAAACTGGACTACTCATTAACTAGCTGAACTGTGCTCCTACCACACTCAAATAAAACCACTTACTGCTATCATAAATTACATACTAACAACACAATATTTTGTACAAACAGCCGTGAATGCTACTCTACATAAGGAGAAATAGCAGGGATGAACATAGAATTTATAGTTTGTAGTCATCATAACCACAGATTCCATTTGGTTATATTGGACACTGCTTACATGAAGGGACAATAAATCCTGAGCTCAGCAAAGTTCAAAGGAGGTAAAAATATAAATTCTGGCACTACCACAAAATCAAGGAGTTACCTGCAAGCTGCTTTTGAATACACAATTGGCTTGCATCACTTGATGTAAATACTTAATTTTAGGTTGGTAGTAAAGAACTTAAACTTTGTTAAAGGAGAAAGAAATGAGAAGCACAGTTAAAGGTAGGGAGTCCATAACATGTTATTTTAAACACATGCAGGGTTTGGAAACCATGTGAGATAACTTTTCCAGGGTTTAAAAAAAAAAAAAGATCAGCAGTTTGTTAATCAATGAAGTGAAAAAAAGGAAATCATTCAAGTTCTATTAACAGAAGAGAATTTTTAAGATCTTATACAAACTTAAAATAACTTTCATTGTAACTACATTGAGGTCAAAGATAATATTTGGTACGTGATGCATCAAATACTTCACAGCCTGGTTCCACTGGAAGGAAAGAACAGATTTCCTTCCAAATGCTACTTCCAAAGAAAAGTCTTTCAAGAAAGAATCCCATTATTTTGCCTATCCTATGATTATACAGTTGGTTAGGACACACTAACTTATGAATAAGTTCAAGCAAAATTGAAATATGAAAGAATACTTCAGTTTGCTTTAAATTTCATTACATGAAACCATCTGAAGTGTAGTTTACACACTCGATTACTTACGTAGACACTCTCCTTCCTTCTCTACATTTCTGTGTCTTCCCTCCCCAACCCCTAAACACCACAGTTTGAAATAAAATGGAATACACACAGACAAGTACATACATAAAGAATTCTGTTCCTGATCATCATCCAATTCTAATCCTTCGTATTCTCCATTGTGATGGTGTTGATTTTCATCTTGGCTATTCAAAGATGGTCTAAAACTGACACAAGCATGCCTTCCTCCATATCTTCTACCAGTAATAGTCTGATATCCTCCTGTTGGTTTTAGCCTTGCAGGTTTGCCAGCTTCTTGACCCATTGCTGCATGAGATTCTGGAGGGACAAAAAACAAGGAACAAGCAAACAAAAAGATTATATTAGATAACAGTATGTCTTCCACAGTTTTAACCCTCCCCAAAACTTTCTTATTAAAAAAAAAAAAAACATTTCCCATTTCTGGTCTACATAGTCTTGTAACTCACAAGCAAACAACTTAAAAACTTCAAGTGCTCTATGCATATATAAAAGCACATAATTACAATTTTGATCTACAGTAAATATAAACAAGGCCAATCTTGCCCTCATCTTAACAAGTCTGTGATGAATAACATTTTATAAAAACAACTGAAACTTCATACAATGCCAGAAGACCTACTTTCTCCTTTTAAAGCAACTTATTTCTGTAACTGATATCTATGCCATCTCACACAAGATATTCACAAATATCATAAAGCCTTCATGCCATACAAAGCTATAGTCCATGCACAGTTGCTATTACTGCAGTAATAATACTTGAAAACCAATGCAGAAAAGCTGCAACACTGCAACGAAAAGTTTCTAATACAACAGTAGGATCACCTATGAAAAATCTAACACAAGAGCTTATGTCCAAAGGTTTGTACTAATTCAGTTAAAAGTCCAGATTTGAGATGTTTAATGGCCTTCACATGTTCCTTTGTGTCACTTTTAATCTGCATTACATATAGAGGTGAAATACTAGGTTTTCTATTCCTGACAGTCACCAAATTGAAAAGGAGAATTAAATCTAAAGAGAAGAAACTCTTCATCTATTAACATAGTTTCTGATCGAAAGATGTAATGTATATGTACTACCTGTCGAAGACTTTAAGCAGTATTTTTTTCCTTTTTAAATGAGCATCACTTTTGAAGTTGCCATTTTGCTAGGTCTGACATAGCACTAAAGGTAGCTTCCTGTATCTACTTAACATAAATCAAAAAATAAAAAGAGAATCAAGTATTTGAGGGGGAGAAGTAGGCTTACAATAGTCATGTAATTCCTTAGAAGCTTTAACTCATGGGTGTTCAACCTTTTCACTTGCTTGCACTGAGTGAAAAGAAAAAAATACTGGGCCAAGAATATGTAGGTTGCTTCAAAAGTAATGTCTCCTATGTAGTTTCCATGAAAATATAACAGATGCAAAGAGTATAACACTATTTGATGGAGGAAATTCTCAGCCACAAAACCCTATTTTCCAACACAGTCACCTCCATTAGCTGTGCATTTTCATCAGCAGTGAAACAGCATGCATGCTAAGCTAGCAAAAATCTGAAAAGAGGAGGTGACTCACTGTCACTATTTCCAGTGCTGGAACACACCATCTACTGCCTCACTGAGTTCACATCCATTATTTGGTCTCCATAAATGTTCATAAAGTTTCATTGTACACCAATGGGTACCTTTCTTCCCCTCACAGAATTCAATGACATACCTTTGCTTCACATACAGTTCCATGTCAGACACCATTTTGTCAGATTGCTCCTCTTCTGATATATAGCAACAAAATGCAATGGAATACTGGTGGGAAGTTCAGCCTCTACTGCCATACCACCAAAATGGACCTCTGGTGTTGTGGGCCAACATAATAAAATAGGATGCATTACTTTCAGAGTAGCCCTTGAAAAATCTATAATGCAGTTAAAATGTTTAAGTAGCAAAACTTGTACCAAATTTAATTATTTCTTACTAAAATAAAAACAAGAGCAACAAAAACATAACAGTGGGATATTTAATCTTGCTTCTTTGAAACTAATGCATCAATCCAGTTCAGCGTCGGCAGTTCAATTCTTAGTGAGTTCTCAGAATGTTTGTCAGTGATTTTTGAAGAAATTTTACTTCATCCCTGAAAACAGTTGCTTACAAATGCACATACTGCCAAAAAGTGGCGATATGAATAAGGTGTGATGGTGAACTGAGTGTTATTTCTCTCCGATAAGAAAGGGCTTATGAAAGCCCAACTAAGAGGCATGTTTGGATTGCAACTCTATACACGCTATTTAAAAATATGTAGGTAACATATTTATGTTGACTCAAAATGGAGTTACAAATAAAAAAAATTGCTTTTTTTGCAATCTTGAAACCTGTTCTCAAGTTCTTTCACTAAAACAGAAAGCACAGCTGCATATTTTTTGCTGTTCATAGGACTGTGCTTAGCCAGCGTATCACAATGCATACAATGACTCGCCTCAGCTTCAGTTAGCACTTCACCTTTCCTGTGTCCTGGTTTCTGCCCAGACAGTGCAGACTGCACACCAACCTGTGGCTGTTGTGAGCAGTGGGTGTGCCAACGGTCAGGCAGGGCTGCTCAGTGGGATAGAACCACCACCATTATAGTGGCATGGGGCAGCTATAGGATGGGCTGGGCAGTACGTGGCCCACAGCCCAGATCTGCCAACTTTATCTGAAACAGCAAATACAAGTATCTGGTTATTACAAGGTACAATTTTGAGTAGAAAGTACCATCTTAAGAAGTTTGGGATTGCCAGCATTGCACCTCCAAAGAGTTTTCCTAGCAACTCCACTTAAATTATGCGAAGAAAGTTCAAACACCTCCTGTCTGATCCTTCCCATAGGAAAAGGGAACAAAAAAAGCCAACCATGAGAAGGAGAGTAATGGTGGAGAACGTAAGGCTGCAAAAATAGGCAAGCTTATAGAAAACAAGAATTTAAATATATTATTTCCCCCCTCGAAAACCAGGATAAAAGTTAAGGGTGGAGTAAATTAAACAAAATTACAAACACTAAGATATCTCTCACAAGAGTCTGAAGAGTTTTATTCCCAGGTGAATTTACAGCAATAATAAAGATATTTGCAGTCCTCAAAATTGGAAAGTAAATAGTTGCAATCCAATTACCCACAAATGCAATGCTTAACTTAAGCAAACATAAGGAGTTAATGTTGTCAGCTTCACTTTTTGTGATCTTCAGACAATTCTAAAAAGCATTTACTAGTGATGTTGCTGTAACTTTAATAACTGTAAATATAATAACTGTAAATCTATAGCTCTAAATCTCCTCTAGAATGTATGATCCTACTTACCACTCCTCCCTGCCCACACATGAAAAGTCTCCACAACTATGGCCCAGATCCATTAACATTGTATAAGTTCAAACATATCTATCACTAGCAGCATTGTGGCAAAACTGCTTATTTCTACAGATCTGGGATAAAACCCAATTGAACCTCAGCAGAAAAAAAAAAAATTGAGCAGGAAGAGATTCTGTTCCTTTAACTATGTAATTTTGTTACATATAGTTTTTTCCCCCAATTGCATGCATTTGTCCACAGCTGTTCATACCATATTGTACAACAGAAGCTGAAATGGTAAATTCATCATTAACTACGCTATTCCTGAAATCCTTTTCAAATGCTGCCATTGGAAATGCAAAAACAACCCTTTAACATCCTTGCCAAAACAATGTCTACAACTAATGCAACAATAAAATAAAGTGGGAGGGGAGGAGCTGACAATTTTCTTAATAAGTTGACCAGTTAATATCCTTAGTAAGTCAATCAACAATTCCTGTTTATTCAAGCAAGTCCCGAACTGTTCAATTTCCACAGATTATAACACGACTGGTAAGCAGAGTGCCAGAGGGAGATGACAGTAAGGAGCCAGATACAACAACTTGTAGAACGAAATTCCCTTAGATTACTAAAATTACTCTTTGATTACTAAATCAGCATAGCAAGACAGAAGTCAGCCCTCAAACATGCTAATAAAACTCAATGAAATAAAAGGTAAAACATAACACTTAGTTTTTAATTCATCAGCATTCATGTCCAGTCAGAAGAGTCAAACTCTGAACACAAACACTAATATTCTTTTGTTTTTAAATTGATGTGCACAGCTGGTAAGATCATTAAAGTTGCATGCAATGCCTTTTGTGTTCCAAATAATTCTTTCATACTCATTTTTTAATACAACATCCTTAAAAGCTGCAGTTATTCTGCCCTGGGAGAGGTTTATTACATCAAACTAGTGATAAGTTTTACCTTTTACTGAATGCTTGGATTTCACGTTTGGATTAAGGAAAGAGATGACTTCTACCTAGAAAATGAATACGAGCAGGCATCACATTTATTAATCTTCATGCCTGAAATGGGTAGCACTTCAGCACCTAAATCTAAATATCAGTCTACAAGCAACCCTTTGACCAACAAAGTTCTCATGACATATACATTTTCTCTACTTCTCTGGCAAACCCATCCTTCACAGTGAGCATCACTCTGCCTGGCAAACAAGTTCAACTTACTCAGCCTGCTCAAAGATCACCAGTATCTGTTGACAAGTCAGACTTCTTCTAGAGAGATGAGTGATGAACATATCCTCACAAAGGCCAGGGCCTGGGTGAAAGGATGAGTTTCCTTCCTGATACCACACACTTGTCACTAAGTATGGGAAACTGACTGAAGACATCAGTGCGTTAGGCTAAAGATGGTTATAGCCACACTGCCACCATTTGTGAAGGATGCCTGAACTCCTCAAAGGTTCATTAGCACCAGTCAGGAAGCAGAATATTAAGTAGAAAATTATTTCAGGTTACCAGAGCTGGTTTCAGGAGAGTCATTCCTAAAACACGCAGTGAAAAAACAGACGGGTGGGCTCTGCAAGGTACTGTCTTAAACCAGTAAGAGTGAAGCAGCAGACCATTTTGCATCTGTAACTGCTGCACTGAGGACCCCACTCCCTACAGCCAGCTGATCACAGGCTGTAGCACAGAAAGCCTGAGCATCTGAACTCAGTCCATTTGACTTCCCCAGCAAATTTAGGTCACTGCCTTCCCTCCTTTATACCCCCACTCCCAAAACAAAAGAAAAGAACAACTACACAAAGCACCTCTTTTTTCCAGAAGAAACACTGTGTTAAAGGTTAGTTGTAGATGTATCACCAAGGTTGGAAAAAGACCTGCAAGACCATCCAGTTCAACCATCTATCTACTACCAATACTTCCCCACTAAACCATGGCTCTCAGTACAACATCTAAACATTCCTTGAACATCTTCAGGGACATTGACTCCACTACCTCTCTGGGCAGCCTGTTCCAGCACCTAAACGCTCTTCTGAAGAAGAAACTTTTCCTAATGTCCAACCTGAATTTCCTGTTGTACAACTAGAGGCCACTCCCTCTCGTCATATTGCCAGTTACACAGGAGAAGAGGCCCACCCCAGTTTTGCCACAGTCTCCTATCAGGGAGTTGTAGAAAACAATAAGGTCTCCCTGATCCTCTTCCAGATTAAACAGTCCTGGTTCCCCCTGCAGCCCTTCCTAAGACTTGTGCTCCACTCCCCTCACCAGCTTCTCTGCCCTTCTCCGGGTAACACTCTATGTTTTCCTTGTAGTGAGGGGCCTGAAACTGAACAGAGTACTCGAGGTGCAGCCTCTCCAGGACTGAGTACAGAGGGATGATCAGTGTCCTGCTCTGCTGGCAGCACTATTCTGATACAAGCCAGGACACCATCAGCCTTCTTGGCCACCTGTGCAAGATAAACATCTGTTTACAACCCAGTACCATAACACAAACATTCAGAAACAATCCGTTACCTTGATCACAGTCCTAAACACAAATCAGTGAGGTTTATGGAGCCAGACTAGATCAAGCTGGAGCCTCCTGCCCTGTGACTCAGTGAGCTCTCAGCAGGACTCTACACCTCAGCACTACATTCCCCAGCAACCCCGTTCACTCTGTGTTACTTTCCATTCTTCATCAATCTTTTGACTCCTCCACATCCCATACCCTACAAAGAGGAGAAGCAATCTCCTGGGATTAAGGAGTGCATGGCCTAGATCTGCAGTACTACTTGAACTGCCACCATCTGGGTAGATCAGAGACATGATGTACCCAGCTCCAGAATGGGACAACCGGACACAAGTGCAGGCAGCCTTGTCTGATGTGCAGTTCTCTGCAGCTTACTGGGACAGCATCATATTGTTCAGAGTTTAACTGAGAATCACTGTTAAAACTTATGACAATGAAAGAAATCAAGGCCTATCTAAGCCACTTTAGTAAAATCCTGCTTTCCTTACAAAGTTGTAATATGCCCTTCTTTCTGCATCTAGTAATTTATTAGTTTGAAGATAACTGAGTTTCTGAACTTGGTCTGCATACATTGAAACACAAGCAACAAAACAGGTTTGAGTACACCACAATCTGCATTGACTGTCCTCATGCATAATCTTGGCCCATCATGAATGTGATAATCTGTAAATTAGATTAACACTCATTTATGAAGTACACAATTTAGAGTATTTTATTCCCTGTCAGTGTATGAAAATCACCCACACAAACCTCTGAACCTCCTGAAGATTCTGTTCACTAGCAATTAAACAGAAAGAGCAACCAAGAATTCATATATGCCAAATTCCAGCCTGTACCTTATATTCACTGAATTTGACAGGTTCACCTAATTGCACTTGCATCTCACCTACAGCCTTCATCAATTCAACATTTAGTTATTTTCATTAATCTCCATTTGCTCCAGCTGTCTGCTTTCCAAAGCATGTGACTGCACTAACCAAATGAATGCAATTTTTTTAATTCAGGATATTTTATGATTGCTGTGAAACAGTCTGCAGTGATGACTACAAAGATTAGCAACAAGAAAAATACGGAAAAACTCTAACTAGATACTTTAGTTTCACCCTTCCAACTAGCTGATATAAAACCAAATTTGTGCTCAGACAATTTTAAATATAAATTAATTCTGACTTTCAACCTCAAAGGAGGAGCCTGCCCTCCCAGTGGCCACTAGCATTTGCCTTCCCATTACTGAAGTTAATGAGCAACACTATGAAAACCTGTACATGCTATTTGTAAAAAGCTGTACAGAAATGTAATACTGCTGAAGATATCTATGCATTATTTCAGCTGAAAATTGTGGGCACCTTGACAGAAGCTGCATGTTCAGAGCAAAAAACATCTGTAAACTCTTGACCATGCAGTAGTGCATAAGGCTTTCTTTTTCAAGTAGAAAGTTTAGGCTCACTTAAGAACTGGCAAGAGATTAGGAAGGAGCCTCTCCAAATAAGAAACAAAGAAGGCTTCTTCAACAAAGCGAGCCAGGGAGGAAGTTATATCATGAACAAATTGTAGCTACTGTTCTGTTTAAAAACGTAGAGACCTGCTACACTGACAGACTTATCATATTAAAGTCATGGAGAGGGGAAAAATAAAAATACATTAAAAAGATAACTTTTCACCACCCTTCCTCTTCCCATTATTCTTACTTGGGGAATTTGTGATGAAATACTTGTTACTGTGGCAGCTCCCAGAAATGACCATTACAATTGACCAAGATGAAATAGATCACATCTCCTTGAAGACCTGCAACTAAATTTATGTTGAGCAGGAAAAAAACCCACATTACACTTCCTCATTGATTCACAGCGATTAACAGTGAAACTGCTGAAGCTGCTAATCCTCCCTCACCCTTTGTCTCACAACATATTAATTCAACTACATTATCCATAAAAAAGAGTTCTGAGTAAAAAAGCCTGTTTTCAGAAATCTTAATAAAAATCTAAAATCAAACTCTAGCATTAGCTAACTTTACCTTGAAGAGGTAGAATAAGGACCTTTTCTTTGGCAGTTATATCTGAAAGCTGTTAGCCCAGGTAAGACACTTTATTCCAAATGCTATTAGCCATACGCCCCTGCACTTAGGCTTGCTTCTGCATCTGAAATTGCCTAGATGGAGAGAGATTCCAGTTACTCACCCTTGATTTCCACAACAAACATTCAGTTTTACAAGCAGCAGTGCTCTGGACAAGAGAGATTTCTTCACTGCAGTTCACAGAACAAAGTCAACAAATAAAAAATGACAGAAATGTGAATAATTTAAAACAACATGCTATTATAGGTTCATAGGTTCATAAGGTTGGAAAGGACCTACAAGATCATCTAGTCCAACCATCCTCCTATCACTATCCCTACCCAACTACTAAATCAAATCCCTTAGCACCTCATCTAAACGCTTCTTGAACAGCGCTAGGGATGGTGCCTCAACCACCTCCCTAGGCAGGCCATTCCAGTGCCTGACCACTCTTTCAGAAAATGTTTCCTCAGGTCTAATCTAAATCTTCCTCAGCGCAACTTGTGGCCATTCCCTCTCGTCCTGTCATTATTTATCAGGGAGAAGAGGCCCACCCCCTCCTCACCACAACCCCCCTTCAGGAAGTGGTAGAGTGCAATAAGGTCTCCTCTGAGCCTCCTCTTCTCCAGACTAAACAATCCCAGCTCCCTCAGCCGCTCCTCATAAGACTTGTGCTCCAGACCCCTCACCAGTTTTGTTGCCCTTCTCTGAACACGCTCCAGGGCCTCAATGTCCTTCTTGTAGTGAGGGGCCCAAAACTGAACACAATACTCGAGGTGCGGCCGTACCAGAGCTGAGTACAGGGGGATGATCACCTCCCTGCTCCTGCTGGCTACACTATTTCTCATACAGGCCAGGATGCTGTTGGCCTTCTTGGCCACCTGGGCACACTGCCGGCTCATGTTAAGCCGAGCATCAACCAACACCCCCAGGTCCTTTTCCTCTCTACATTCTTCAAGCCATTCTGCCCCAAGCCTATAGCATTGCATGGGGTTATTGTGGCCAAAGTGCAGGACCCGGCACTTGGTCTTATTGAACCTCATCCCATTGAGCTCAGCCCAGCTGTTCAGCCTATCCAGATCCCTCTGAAGGGCCTCCCTACCCTCAGGCAGTTTGACACATCCTCCCAACTTGGTGTCATCTGCAAACTTACTGAGGGTACACTCAATCCCCTCGTCTAGGTCATCAATAAAGATATTAAACAAGATGGGCCCCAATACCGACCCTTGGGGGACACCACTCGTAACAGGACGCCAGCTGGACTTAACTCCATTAACCACTACCCTCTGGGCACGGCCCTCCAGCCAGTTCTCCACCCAGAGAAGAGCGAACCTGTCCACACCACGGGCTGCCAGTTTCCTTAGGAGAATACTGTGGGAGACCGTGTCAAAGGCCTTGCTGAAGTCCAGGTAGACTACATCAACAGCCTTTCCCTCATCTACCTGTTTGGTCACCCAGTCATAGAAGGAGATGAGGTTGGACAAGCACGACCTGCCCTTGGTGAACCCGTGCTGGCTGGGTCTGATCCCTTTATTGCCATGCACATGTCGTGTGATTTCCCTCAAGACCATCTGCTCCATAACTTTCCCTGATTCTGAGGTCAGGCTGACAGGCCTGTAGTTCCCCGGGTCTTCCTTACGGCCTTTCTTGTAGATGGGAGTCACATCGGCAAGCCTCCAATCTTGTGGGACCTCTCCAGATAACCAGGAATGCTGATAGATGGCAGAAAGTGGCTCGGCAATCACCTCTGCTAGCTCCCTCAGCACCCTTGGGTGGATCCCACCTGGTCCCATGGACTTGTGGCAGTTCAGATGGAGGAGTAGATCTCTGACCGTCTCTGCTTGGATCACAGGGGGTGCATTATGCGCCCCATCCCGGACTTCCAGGTCAGGGCAAGTACCGTGTGGACAACTGCTCTGTCTATTAAAGACAGATGTGAAGAAGGCATTGAGAACCTCAGCCTTTTCCTTGTCATCTGTGGTTACATTCCCTGCCTTGTCGAGTAAAGGAGAGAAGTTTTCCTTAGTTTTTCTCTTGCTGTTAATATATTTGTAAAAGGGTTTCCTGTTCTCCTTTACAGCAGTAGCCAGTCTAAGTTCAAGCTGGGCTTTAGCATTTCTAACTTCCTGCCTGCAAATCTTGGCCAGTTCTCTGTAGTGTCCCCAAGTAGCCTGTCCTATCTTCCAGAGGACATAGCCTCTCTTTTTCTCTCGGAGTCTCAACAAAAGTTCCCGGTTCATCCACACTGGTCTTTTGCTCCTCCAACTCGACTTACGGGACTCCGGGACAGCCTGCTCCTGTGCCTTTAAGATTTCCATCTTAAGGAGCATCCAGGCTTCCTGGACCCCTTTACCCCTCAGGAGCGATTCCCAAGGGACCCTTGCAACAAGCATCCTGAACAGGTCAAAGTCTGCGCTCCGGAAGTCCAAGGTAGCAGTTTTGCTAGTCACCCTCTTGACATCACCCAGAATAGCAAACTCCACCATTTCATGGTCACTCTGGCCAAGACAATCTCCAACCTTCACATCCCCTACTAGTCCTTCCCTGTTAGTGAAAAGTAGGTCAAGCAAGGCATCTCCCCTGGTAGGCTCTTGCACCAGCTGTGTCAGGAAGCAATCATCCACACATTCTAGAAATCTCATGGACTGCTTCCTCTGTGCAGTATTATATTTCCAGCATATATCAGGGAAGTTGAAGTCCCCCATGAGAACGAGTGCTGGCCATCGTGCAACATCTACGAGTTGTTTATAGAACACCTCGTCTATTTCTTCATCCTGACTAGGTGGTCTATAACAGACCCCCACCACGATGTCACTCCTAAAGACCATCCCCCTGATCCTTATCCATAGGGACTCTACTTTATCATTTCCAACCTCAAGCTCTTCAACATCAAAACACTCTTTGATACAGAGAGCTATGCCACCACTCTTTCTTCCCTGTCTATCCCTTCTGAAGAGCTTGTAGCCATCAATCCCAGTATTCCAGTCATGGGAGAGGTCCCACCATGTTTCTGTAATAGCCACAAGGTCATAGTTAGCCTGCCTCACAATGGCTTCAAGCTCTTCTTGTTTATTGCCCATGCTGCGTGCATTGGTATAGATGACCTTCAGCTGAGATATCTGCCTCCCTCCTTTCTCCAGCACAGCCTCCTTAGGCTCTTTACTGGAGAGCCCTGTTTTATCCCCTTCCCCCATCACAGCTAGTTTAAAGCTCTCTCAATGAGTCCAGCTAGCTCCTGTGCTAGGATTCGTTTCCCCCTTTGAGATAGGTGCATCCCATCAACAGATAACAGGCCAGGAGCCAAGTAAACTGCCCCGTGGTCAAAAAACCCAAAGTGTCTGTCTCTACACCAACCTCTCAGCCGATTATTCATCACCTGTGTTTTCCTAGCACATTCTGTGTCCTTCACCGCCCCAGAAGGTATGGAATCAAACACCACTTGTGCTCCCACCCCTTGAACTAATGGCCCTAATCCCCTGAAATCTTTTTTCATAGTTCGCAGACTTCTCTGAGATATTTCATCGCAGTCTGCCTGAACTACGAGTAACGGGTAGTAGTCGGTGGGGCGTATCAAATCCGGGAGTCTTCTAGCAATGTCCCTGATCCTGGCCCCAGGGAGACAGCACACTTCCCTGCGGTTTGGGTCTGGTCTGCAAATGGGGCCCTCAGTTCCCTTTAGAAGGGAGCCACCCACTACGATCACCTTCCTTTCTTTCTTAGCAGTAGCAGTCTCAATGCACGGAGGTGACTGCCTTGCCATTGGTGACCTCCTGCAGGAATCTTCCTGCACTTCACCCCTTATCACCTCTTCAACATCCAATGCTGCAAATTTATTGCTTAGGGGTATCTGGGGACACTGGGGAGGCAGAGGGGGAGATTGCCCACGGTACCGAGCAGGGACTCTCTACCAGCCCTCCCTATCCCTCAGATATCCCCCTTCTGCCCTACGGGGACAGGTCAGGGAGTCCACCACCAACTGCGGGGGATCTCCCCGGCGCCTTTCTCTCTGGCGCTCTAGGGAGCTACTCCACCAGTCAATCTCCCGCTCACAGTCCCTGATGGCCCTCAGTCTCTCAACCTCCTCTTTCAGTTCAGCCACCATGCTAAGCAGATCTTCCACCTGCTCACACCTTGCACAGGAGAACTGCTTGCCACCCTCATCCAGCAGTAGCAGGCTCTGGCACTCCTTGCAACCAGAGACCTGTGTAGCCACGCTTCTAGGCAGACATTCTGTCTGGGTCGCCACAGCCTTTTTAAGGCAAGCCCTCTGTCTAGTAGAGACCATGGCACAAAAAAGAATAAAAACAAATAAATGAAAAATTGAAAGTAAATAATTAAAAATAGTTTATAATAATATATATATATGAATTGTAATAACTTAAAAATAAATAAATAATAATAATTATATATATATATATATAAATAAAGTAAACACAAACAAACAGTGGGTAGTGACACTTCGCTGCCCCCCCTGAGCCCTATTCAGCTGAGGGCACTGAAACCCTGGCAAGGCCTACACCTCGTTAACGCCTCGTTAACCTCTCTCGAGAACAGCCTAAGGGTCTGTCCGCTCTCACTCGGTTCCCGAGAGACAGGAACCTCCCGAAAACCCGCCCTGTACCTCAATCAGCCACTGCAGCTCCGGCAGTGCCGATTTCAAAGCATTTGATCATGAAGACTGAGCGATACTTCCGGGTTCTGACCACTTTAAATCCCCCGCCGTTGCCCTGGCAACGCCTACGCCACGTCAGCCTCTCGCGAGAGAGAGCTGCCGGGATCTGTCGGGACTGGCCGCTCTCACTCAGCCCCCGAGAGACTGGAACCTCCCGAAAACCCGCCCTGTACCTCAATCATTCACTGCAGCTCCGGCTGTGCCGCTTTCAAAGCAGTTGATCACGAGGACTGATCACTGTCACAGTTCCCACCTCTTCCCCCACTACAGCCAGATTAGCACTGAAATTCTTGAAATATCTTATCATGCTCACAAACTCCAAATAACAAAAGCAAGCAACTTCAATTTTCAAAACAAAGAACATTCAGAGAATTTAGCTTCTTTGATTGGGATTTATCTACACTGTGGAAAACCATATCAGAAATAAAAATTAAAGCATTTTATTAAACAATTTGATTTGCTTGTACAAAAGTTCCTTCTTCAAAGTCTTTGGTTTAGCAGTGACTTTCCACTGCTCATTAGGATATTTGAGAATACAGTGTTATTTCCATAAGCAATATACACGTAGTTGAGCTGATACTAACAAATAGAATATGCTTCAGGGATTTATTTTTCAGTTATTAGTTATTGTCTTTTCATTAACCTTCCAGGTCATTTTGTACTCTCCTTTGAGCATAGGAATTCCACTAAGTCAATGTTTTCACTTAGCACAGCTCCTTATCTTTGCCTGCGGCTGAAACTAGCCCACAGTCCCAGTTCAATAAGCCATCGGTCTGACTTTCTACTGAATTCAGACTAAATTAAACTTTTTGTTTACCTCTTGGATTACATAAACTGATTATTTTGTTGCTGAAACATCAGCTGGCTATATCTTCAAGCAGACTGACCAGTTTAGGTCTCTGGAATCTCAATAGTGCAAAGGATCCCTTTTGTAAACACAACCACATTTTTTTCACTGCGTGCCTAACTTCCAAAATGCAGTACAAGCAATTAAAGATATCTGAATGTCTTTGTGAGGAAAAAAAGATGCTTACTGTCACCTTGATCACTTTAATGACAAAGCAACTCTGCATTTAACTCCACTTAGTCAAGAAAAACATCAACTACATCAGATTTACACATTGTGAACTCCAAGAACACTGCTGGGCTCTTCACAGTCACTTCAAACTAAACTAAGTATTTATGCACACTTAACACCATCATGTTTAGGCCTATTGTGCTACCAGTCAACCAATCTGACCCTATCAATTTTGATAGAATCAGTGCCCCTGACAGAAAAATAGTAATATCAAGGGACTATACAACTCTAAGCATACAAAGTACCAGCATCAGGTTCTGACACTTGAGAGACATAATGCTCCACCTCTGCTCTGTGCTGTCCTCAGGCACACTTCCAGCCCAGAGCAAGGCTTTTTGCACAGCCTTCTGACTCAAGCAGGAACAGGGTAAAGAGATAAGGACCAGACACTACTTATTCCTTTCCTTACAACAGCAACAGCTGGAAAGCACAGCTGTTTGCTGGAAGAGTAGTATGAGATTGTTCTCTGGGAATACATAGAAAAGACAGAAGGAGGCCTCCAAAAACATGCCACCTATGAGAGAGAACATCAGCATACTGTTTTGTGACACTGTCTGATGCTTGGTGATAATGGATAAAGCACATTACTAACCATGTGCATTTAGGCACAAAGCAACAATTTAGAGATAGAAATTCTAAAACGCTGCTTCAGAAAGAAAAGCTTCAGATTTCAAAAGAAGAACATAATCTTCCTCAAGTTTATGTTCCTATTTCTGTTACCCATAAATAAAATTAGTGTTAGATAGCACAGTATCATGCAAATGCTCAAGTGTTAGACTATGGTAACACAGTAAACATCGTTTGGAATTGCAAAAAAAAAGGTAATAAATATATGTTAAAAAAACCAACTACTAGCAAATAGAAGTTTTCTTCCTCCACAGTTTTAAAATGAAAGACGCCTAAATAAAGACCAATGCAAAATATTCTGATACTGATCTGAATCGCTTCTCAAATACCATAAGAGGGGATGGACACCAGTGAGATATTTGTACTGACAGCAGCTTCCTTTTACTTCAGTTTCTATTCAGATTTCCCTTAAGGTTTGTGGTTTTGTATGCATTTTGTGCCACAGTTGCAAAATGGAGGTTTTGAAATATTCCAGTGCAGTTAGAACCATTTATGTTCCTAAATCTATTTCTACATTAGTCAGTATGCACATTCGCATGCCGCACAGGTCAGAACAGCTACAAACCCCTATGTTGTTAGAGTTCCTCTCTCTCCCTAGACACTGTCCTAAAGCTGAGGACCCTGCACAGATCCTAACCAACACCGAGGCTCTCCCTGCCAGCAGGGTACAGGGAATCCCCACAGATGCCTACAGCCTGCTCACTTCAGCCAAACAGACAAGGTCAGGCAGAATCACCCTGCTACGGCTTCAGCTGTCAAGCTGTGAACTGGATGGAGTTAACTTACTCAGCTTTAGCAAATCCCATTCTTTGAGGGTCTAATTTTTTAAAGCTCAGGTGACAGTTCTATCAGCATAACTGAGGTGACAAAACTAAGCCAGAAGAAAGCAGCTAGAATGAGGAACCACTGCACAAACCCTGCTGCCAAGGTCCCCATATTCCTCAGCTGTGGACTCGCTCTTCACTGAACTCTGATCTGCAACTATTCCAGCAGATGTTTCACTGTCCTCCTGACATTTAACCAGTACCAGTTCATATTCAATACTGTTGAGTTTATCTGCACTGCCTTGATAAAATTTTAGGCCAGAACTAGAAATAGTTTGAATGACTTTCTTCTACCTCGACTTCGCCCTGATTTTGGTAGGACATGCAAATTTGCCTTGCTGACTGCCAGCACTGGCTTACCAGAATAATTGCTTTTTCAGTTTTTATCCTGAGGAATAGCTTCAGCAAAAGTTCTACATTAAAACTGAACTCAAGAGACAGAAAAGATTAAGAAACTGAAGCACTAAGAGCTTTTAAAGATAAGGACAGTGTATGTATCATATGCCCTAACCAATTAAGAACAAGACTCACCCTCCCTTAGAAGAGAGCATTACAGCTTGGAAAAACAAGAAGCCTGACTTTCGCAGCAGTCCCTGCAGTGATGTGCTCTGTGCTTTAACTGAAGGGCCACTGGGCTCCAACACATCTCCATCTCCCTTCCTGGGGCAAGGGGAGAAAATACAACAACAACAACAACCAGCTCATCAGTTAAGATACGGAGTTGCTTAATTAAAGGAAAAGTAAAATAGCAAAGGCTGTGTAGAAGCAAAAGTATAAAATAATCACTCTCTACTTTGCATCAACAAGCAATGTTCAGCCACATCCCAGGAAACAGACTTGATAAATGCAGATTTTGGGAGGACATGCCTTCACAACCAGAGTCCCCCTGCTCAGCTTCTATTGCTGAGCCAAACATCACATGCTGCAGGATATTCCTCTGGCTGGTGTGGGTCAGTTGCCCTGGACATGCCTCAACTCACCTCTTGCTTCCACTGCCTGCTGGTTCTGGGGAAGCTGGAGAAAAGCCCTGAAGCTGTGCCAGCACCAACTACCAAAACATGCTTCAATATAAAGGCTTCTCAGTTTCAGGTGCAGAACCTGGTGCTGTGAGGGGGGTGTGGGGAGGGGGAGCCAGACACAGCATGATGCATCTTGCCAGCGCAGCTCACCTCCTGGCTGCAGCTCTCAGCTGAGCTCACCCAACTCTTCTCCTTGTCCCAACAGTGATTTTTCACTCTAAATGTGTACTGAACTAGAGACAAAGACATGAAGTAGTTTCTCATGTTTTTTAAAAAGTTCCAAGTTTATTCTTATTTTTAAATAAGCCACGTACTGGTATTGACTCTTTTTGTCACTTAAAACTACACAAAAAACCCTCCCTTTATCTGTCCTCTTCTCCCTTTGCCGATGACCTTCAGGTTCTTTTTTCAGCTTCAGCTCCCATTACAAACTTTCTAGATAAGGATACATTTCTTTTGAGCTGAAAGGTCATAAAAAGAAGCCAGTACTAAAGCAAAATACCAAAACTTTCATTTAGCTTAAGTAGACTAGGTTTGGTTTTACTTTTGTCAGCGCAGATGACCTCAACATACTTTAAGGAGTCACAACAGTCACTTCCTTTCTTGCTGATAAACACAGCAAACACAAGATAACAGCAGAATCCCAGGGTGGAAGTTCAAGTACTAGACACTCTCAAAGAAAACAGAATTCAGATAATGCCCAAAGATGTATTTTTTGCACTGTTGTCTCTAACAGAGACAGTTACAGAAGATGAAAGTCAAGTTAACCCCAAACTGAACAAACTCCTACCTACTATCAAAAGTAATGAAAGTCATTATCAAAAGTGCTACATTTTTTCCCCCTCTGTGAAGAACAGTGAAATTTTACTGCTTTAAACATTTTTTTTCTTCACACAAACATCCCTTTTTGGATGTAGAGCAACAAAAGCCTCTGATTCAGGAGACAGACAGAACACACCTGCAGTCAGCCCTCAAGATTAAACTTGAAAGTTTAAACAAGGAACGTGAAGAGCTTCTCATAGACCTGGGAAGAAGACAAGAATTCCCAAGAAGAGCAAGATATTGCTGACAAGTAGAAGTAAACTGAGCAGATTACCAAATCAGAAGTAATTCCTCATGTGCAACTATGTAAAATATACACAAGGTTATAGAGGTCCCCACGTTGCAAGAGTCAACACACTGCTGTAGCAAACAGCAACATACCAAGTTGTATAAGTGTGAAGGCGACACGATCGATATACATAGTTAATACCACTATCCTGAGGAATGCCAAAACTGGACCTAGCAATCTGCACATAGTTTTTAACACCATACATAAAGATGAAACAGCAAGACTTCCCTCACATTCAGAAGAAACACATGGAAGCAACGTCATAAATAATATATAATATATATAATAAACACATAATTTATGGCAATACCATATAACTTAAGACTGCCGAGGGGGACTAACAACTGCACAGCAGTACCAAACATGAGAGCTTCAGGAAGGCAAGGTTGGGAAGGGGAAAAAGTAAATAAATCAGACTTAAGGTCTTCACAGAGTGTCTCCCACACTCACCGCCGTAAACCCACTTGAACTTCAGACATGTACTCTTCTCTCAGGGGCTGGGATCACAAACACACAGAAATGGGTTTCATACCATTCTCAACTATGCTAGGGTGAGAAGAGGATCGCAACACTTTTTTTTTCAGACCCTTGTGGGTAGTGCAAGATAGGACCTGCAATGTTATTCCCAACTACTATTTGTTTACTTCCACAAAACTCAGATTCCAAATAACCATTTATCTACTGATCACCTTCTCATCTGTACTGCTTTAGTCATCTTCTCTTAAGAACTTCCTAAAGATCACAGTTGAAATGTTCTATGACATGACACTGGTTCCACAGGATGTGGCACAAATGCCTGATTTTCTCATAATTTCCTTTTAAAACACAGCTACCTTTACTTGAAGACTCTTCTGCCCGTCTTAGAGGTACAGTACAGATGCATTAGGTGGGAATGAGTTTTTAGGGGTCAAAAAACCTCTTGTAGATTTCTGACTCTAAGGGCAGCTTAAAATTGTTGCTGGACAACTTTACTGAAGCTGTTATCGAGTTACAAATATCTTCTTAAAACACATGGACATACACCTGTATACAACGCACTATCAGCTACAGAGAGATTGAAACAGAACGCTTATTTAGTCATTTGAAAATGTTTTAATATCACTTGAGTTACTGAAATTTCTCTTGATCATTTCAGTGTTAGAAGTTAGATAAATCTAAGCTGACATCGAAAGACATTCTGGTGCGACTGATTACCACTAATTTCCTGAGCAGTCATCCACAATGCACCATCAGGATTAGAAAAGTGAAATATAGGAAAAGGATTCTCTGTTATCAAGTATTATTTCATATTCATTCAGTTATCATTTGGGTTTTTTTCTTCTTGCACACTATCTTGGAGGAAGGTGCTGCAGATGTTAGAGCAACACCCAGAAAACTACAGGAAAATTTAGCATCTGAACAACTGCAAACTTTTCAGATTGTTTTAATAACTAAGTACATATTAAAGAACAGTTATGTGCCAAATAGAATTTTTCCTGCTTCCAGTAACACACTTACTTACCTGAAATGCTCTGCATGGGTCTAGCACCAAAACGCCATGCATGAAATTAATCAATTTTGAAAAGCTGTTTTATGATTAATGCCATTGGTAGAATAGTCTCCAGGTATCTTACTTTACAGTGAGCCATAAGCAATTAGCAGTTCACATGTACATGGTTGTACACTTTGTCACTCTTGCAGAGTATTCTACTCATTACCACAAGTTTGCTAATAATCACCCATTCCCAGTGTAAGCAATAACCAGCTCTACAAGTACCACAGAAACAACCGACCAGACACAGCCTTTAAGGGAACAAAGGTTCTTGCAAGGACTATATTTTATACTTAAGAGGTGCCCTTGTATTAAGTAAGTACAGCATTACCCCTCAAACACTTCAGGATTTTCCTGCGATTAACAGCATTAAGTGTGTTTCATCCAAATGAGCCTATCAAAAATCACAGAAGCTGGAACCCCAAACACTGATATTAAGTACTGCCTACAGCACCACAGAAGTTAGCACGTTTTTAAGGGCATGCATAGCATCCCTCCTCCACTGTTGCTGCGACCAGAACGCTGGACTTACTGTTCCATCTTCCAATGATTTGGAATTTATGACATACTCAGAGTTGTACCTACAACCTGAAAGAACATGCGAGTGAAGTTTTTAAGAACATCCGTCAACCAAAATTAATGCAAAGTGGGCTTAAGGGAACTGTACAAGCACACTACCAAATGGACAGGGCTGCTCCAAAAGTCATGCCTCTTATTTTTCTGATGGTGGTAGTACAGCAGTAGAGGTTCAATCTTCCCACCAATATTCCATTCCATTATTTTATCACGTGACAGATGGCAGCAGGGGGAAAAATGTGACATCAGCAAGCATATAAAGCAAAGATGCGTAGTGAATTTCTCCACATAGAAAAAATTTCACCCACTGACACACGTTTGCCTGCTGAACAGTTATAGGGACCAAACAGTGGACATGCACACTGAAAACTGGACTGTGTGGACAACAGTTTCCTAAAAACAAAGCTGCCACTGTGAAACAGCAGGTTACTTCCACAGGTAAAGAACTTACAAACATGGCATACAGGCCCAAGTTCACAACTGGTGAAAACACATAGCTAATGGTGGTGACTGTGCTGAAAAAGCATTCTCTGGGAAAGAATTTCCTCTATCAAACAGTGTTAGTGTATTTTCGTATCTGTTGTATTTTCCATAGAAATAAATACTTCCATGGCATTACTTTCAGATCTCCACAGAAAAGACTGCTGACACTTCTTTACAACACTACAGTGGACAGTATCAGACTCCTGCAGCACTTCCTGTGAAAACGTGGGGTAATCATTACCATATGAGTGAATAAATGAGTTAGAACAAGTTTACTCAATGTACTTTATTCAAAGTATTCAGAGATACTACCATAAACATTTACCAAAATTCAAATTTTATGCTTAGAAATTCAACTGCATCCACAACTCTCAATCCCTCAGATGCCAAACAAACACTACTTACACTGCCAGAGACTGTCTTACACACTGTCCTCAGCAGAATGTCCCCTGCAGAACAGCTACTTTTTTTTTCTTTACTTTAAACCAAGCCTTCTGAAACCTAAGAGACCAAGAACCAAAATGTAGTCAACCCAGCAAGTATCCCTATTTATCCTCATGGATATTCCTAAATAAAAATGGCAGCCAAGATAGTTTAATTTATCGATACAAATATCCATCTCAGTATTTTAGTATATTAATCTCCTATGTCACATCAATATCCCTTAACTGCTATTATGAATTTTTTTTAAAAGGAGCAAACATTTTCACAAGAGTGAAAGAGTTTCACAAGTTGACTTAAGGCAGAGATTTATGAATTACTTTTTCTGATGGGCCCTTCACATGTCAGAAACCTGTGCACACTATCAACAGTCACTGCATCAGCAGAAGAATCGAGCAATTGCTGTATTTCATACAGTTGCCTCAATCCTGCATTTTAATGCCACTTCAAAAATCATACTTTTTTTTTTCTGAACCTTTTTTCTTTCCCCAGATGTTTTCTTTCGTTACAGGGTGAGAAAGAACAGGATATTAATTCCTGGCAAGTATGACTCAACAAGAAATAAGCTTACTATTTGCATTTGCTTAGCCAAATTTAAATATACGTACCTTTCCCAAATTAACTTCACATTTATATAGTTTGTATTCATGATTTGCACATTAGCAAAAAACAGTCTGACAGAACTCTTTATTGTTACAGAACTTTTTTTCTTAACACAACCTAGAAAAACTTTAATAAAAAAATGCTTTTCTAAATGCCTTAAACAGGCATGCAGGTGAGCGCAAATCAAGAATCACACGGAAGGACATGTCTGACGGTAAAAGGGGCCTAACTGAGTCTCTCAACGTACCAAAACACCCTGTGACGTTTCTGCCATACATCACCGCTCGCGACGAGAGCAGGGACACCAACTCCGTTTCTGATCACGAGAGCTCACGTGCTACGTCACAGATGCGCATTATCCACACGCGACGCGCATTCACCACCCGTACCCCGGCTCCCAGCTCCGTGGGACACCTCCAGCCCGGCTCCGGCGACCACTCCGCCGGCAATACGTCTCCCAGGAGGAGCCCCACGCGAGGGCGAGGCAGGCCGCGGGGCGAGCCGGCAGCTGCCCGGGGTCTTCACATTGCCCAGCGCGACCCCGCTCGGCTCCTCCTGCTCCGCGAAGCCGCTCTCCCCGCCGGAACTCCCGGCCCGAGCCAGGTCCACACTCACCCCTTCCGGGCCCGGCTGCACACCTCCAAACGCTCACCGCAGCCTGACCTCCGCGCAGCCAATCCTCTCTGTCCCGGTCTTAGCGAAGAGCAGCCAATATGCGGCCGGGGGGAAGAGGAGAACACCAATGCCGACGGAGGGGCGGGAGTTACGAGCGCGTCCCCGCGGATGGCGGGGTGGGGCGAGCGGACATGGTGGCGGCACGCGGCGGGGATGGGCGCGCCCCGAGGGGAGGGCACTGCTGAGGGGTGCTGGGGATGGGAAGTATACGGTGCTGATTGGAGCGGGCCCTGCTTGCGCTGGGGAAGCTCCATCTTGTCAATTTTTGATGCTTTTTTTTTTTTTGTTTTTTTCCTCATTGCAGTGATTAGTTTGTTTCTCAGTTCCTCTCGCATCTGCTTTGTCCAGAGTGTTTCAGCTACCGTAGTTCTGTGTCATTTCCAGGCGTACCTGTGCTCCAGTAATGGGTGAAATTTCTGCACAAACAGGATGAGACAAGAAGCACAGGATGATGGACGCAGCCTGCTTCTAACTACAATGGAACAAGTGTTCTCTTACTGCTGTGTTTTGTACATGCTGTGTAGGTAACATATCCCCTTAGGGGTGGATCACATACAAACATCAATTCTTGCCTGCTGACACGTGGCAGCCAAGACTGAGAATAAACTGTTTTTGTTTGTTTGTTTGTTTGTTTTTGTCAAAGCGGAAAGCAAGTTTATCTGGACAGGAGGTCTGATGAAACTGGGTTTCCATGAATCTGTCCCATGTTCCGGCTGCTGCCCAACAGCAGCCATTGCCAGTCACCCATTTTCTTACAGCTCTTTCACTCGTCTCTTATCTGCTCAGTTCTTGCTCCTTCCATGTTTCCTCCCATGTTAAGCAAGACAAAAGACAGTATGTGCTGCGACTGGTTATTGCACTTCAGAGTGCAAATTGTTTTGCCTGTTTGTACATATTGAAAGCCAGGAAGCCATGTGAAACAGCAAGCTGATAACTTCATGTCCAGCAGAAGTCCTAACTTTGCTTTCTCCTCTACATGGCTTCTGATGTTTGAAAAACTTGCAGAACTCTAATTATTGCCAGCTTCCTTCCTGTTGTTATTATTTTTTTTTTTTTGCTAAAATCAGCTAGCATTCAAAGCAAGTATGAAAGTATGCTGGTGGGTACATAGGCAGACTGATGAACAAACAAATCAAACAGGTATTTTGCAGTAAAGAAAAGGACCAAGATAGGCTAATGTCAATTGACTGCCTCTACAAACGTTAGAGCTTAAATCCCTCAGCAGCAGAGGATATATATCTTCAAGTTATGTTTGTGTTGTAAATTATCCCTTTGCAGAGCCCAGCACAGATGAGCATTCAGGGAGCAGGAGAAAGTAATCACATGGGTTATAATTAGCCTTTGTGAGTACTCCTCTTGGTACATCAAACCAGCAATCCATGGAAATATAGCAAGAATTTTGGCAGGAACTGTCCATCTAATTGGAAGGATGCTACTCTTGTGCAAATGTCTCGAGATTGTGTCTTCACCTGAGGAGCAAGAGTGAACTCTTCTGGAAAACCTTCTTTGCTGATGGATGATTATGTTTCAGTGAACAATTAATCCAGAAATTCATGAAGCAAAACAGTTTCTAACGAATTTTAAATGGTTGGATAAGACATATCCACACTGCCAAAGCATCCATATTGTATTTAAAATACTAAGTAAATACATAAAGATTTGCCATGTGAGTTGTCTTTAATACATCCAAGTGAGAAACATATAGAAGTTTTTATTCTTAGTAATCTTTAAACCAAGTTTCTTTCTCATGAAGTCATGTTGTAGCTGCATATACTGATGCTCTGCCCGGGGTGAGCACAAAAAACACTACCACATCCAGGAGCATCGTCCCTTTTCACAACTCCAAATTATTAGGTTTTATAGCAAGAGAGGAATGTTATAGTCATCCATCAAGTTCATCCTCCTTCCTAGAGATATTCAAATAAAAATATGACAGAATAGTAAAAGGCAGATATGAAAAACAACAGGATGATGTGTTCCTGTAACAAAATTCTATTGCAAATTGTAAGGGTGCGTGGAGAGAGTGCACCTAGTCCTTGATGGATATCTGGCCACATGCCTTTTTTAGTGCAACAAAGGATAATGAGAAAGGGAGGAAACCATATATAAAAGCACACAAGGACGTGGACTTGACAATGGATAAAGTATTGAGACCCAAATGTGCTCAGCCACACGGATTGATGAGGGCATGGGAGAGGGTGTGAAGGTGGAAAAAGTGGAAAAGGGGGTACATATGGGACGTCCACATCTGCTGGCAAATTGTGAGCAGAGCAGGGGTCCAGTGCTTGCACTTGTGCTTAGGGGCTACAAGTGTGGGTGTTCATGGGATGAAGGTGTAGGCACTGGTGTGTGCAGTCAGCTGTGGGTGCAAGCAGCCAGTGAACAGGGTCCTGTGGGTGGGCAGGGGGTCTGGGGTGCAGGCAAGAAGACAGTGCGTCCATATCCTGCTAGGGGTGGTGGGTGTGTGAGTGCTGGTGACCAGGGGACATTGCAGCAGGGGCTGCTGGCAATGTTAGCCCTGTGGCAGGGGTTGAGGATGGGCTGTGCCTTGTGGGTATGGGTCCTGTGTGTGGGGGGGGCTACAGGTACCCCCTTATCCTCCATTCATAAGGCTGTAAATTAAGGAAAGCAACGTGTGTTTCAGTTTAAAAAACAAGACAAAACAAAAACAACAACAAAACAGGTAAAACTTGAGAAAAAGAAAAGATTCAGTTAATAAAATGGAGACAGAAAATTTTAAATTAGTTAAAGTAATTTTGCTGAAGCACTGAAAAACAGCCAAGGGGAACTGCTGAAAAGTAGTGTTACTTAAAATTAATATGATTTGTATCTGAAATGGTCACAATAATTGATGAAGTTTGTAAGCTCAAAAAACAAACCCTTGAATTAGCTTTAAAATACATACAAAAATGTTTTGTTAGTTCATTTCAAGAGTTTGTGCTTACTCTAAGTTAACCAGCAGAACTGGAAAATGCCTAACAGCTTTTCTAAAATGCTTAAGGTTTGCTCTTCAGAATAGAATACAAAATAGTTCAGATACCAAATCCCAGAGAAGCTGAAGTAATTCAGTCAGTGTTTAGTGGAGCTGAGTGAAGTACAGTGTGCATGTACTAACTGAAGTACAGTGTTAACATCTCAAATTTTGGTACAGATTCTAATCTGTCAAGGCTACAAGCATGTCCCCCCCTTCTGCTGCTTGGTGAATAAAATCAAGGCTTTTAGCCAAGACCTGGACCCATGTTTAAGGTGGGTTTCATCATTGATAAAGGCAAACAAAGCTGGAAGGAAGGACTTGGCCCTCCTTTCCTCTGGGTAAGCCTTCCACTGTGGCTGTACAAGTGGCCTTACTCAGTCCAAATCTGCAGCTGTGCAGAGGCCAGTCTTGCATCTCTGCCACTCTACCCTAGCCAAGAGCTCTTTAGAGATAAATGAGTTTTAATCTGTTAGGAGCAAAATGTGTTAAGAGGTATGCTCTATTATCACTGTTGATATCATGGAAATTATTAAATTAAAAAATAAATCCTAGCCTAGTCAAGGAGAAACATTTTGGAAAGCTCTCTATCTCCTCAAAAGCTCAATAAAAGTATCTTCTGAATTTGTACAGTGCAAGGATTTTAGCTGTTCTGAGAAGATAAATATTGCCATACCCAAACTCTAAGAAGATAAGGATTACCTTTCCTGAGCAGAGGTAATGGAAAATGTGCCTGTGTCTCGGAACTCCAGCCCTCAACCTGGCATTTTAGCTTGAACTATCATGAAAGGGGAGTTTGTCTTAGCATATTGGCTATCTGTCAGATGTATTTATAAATATCAAACCAAACTGTGCTCTTAGGTGGGGAGATGCAAGTTCAAAATTAGACAGTGTTGGTACATTTTTACTTCTGACTTTATTTTTGGCAAAGACATTATGATCCTGGTATTTCTGACACTGACAGTAAAGTTTGGACTTTGTATTTTTCCAAATGATTCTTTCAGCCTTTGTATTGGCTCTCTTGAATTCACAGTTGCTCAAAATGCTTCTTTTCCCTTCTTGAAATAATGAAAAAATTGATCTGACAAAAGGCAGATCTAATGGGTTAAGGCACTCACAGATTTAGTAGGTGCTATGGATAAAGACTGAATCCTAAAAAGGGAAAAAATTATGTGAGTCATACAGTTGGGCAAGTTTGTGTTTCAAACTCATATATGCAATTGTTTTTCAGAAAGTACTGTAAGAAAGAAACATAATTTTGAAAACTGCCCGCTTTTTGTGAGGTTTTCTATATTTGTGTCAACAGGAGTTTGTTTGTTTGTTTGTTTGTTTTGTTTTGTTTTTCTAAATAGTTTCACTACTCAAGTTAAATAAATCCCAGCCAGTATAGTGATGCCAATGAGTAGGGCGTTTAATCAATATTCTCAATATTTCAGCTTTCCTTCTTTGCTTCTATCCAAGAATTTGGATACTTTAAAGTTGTGGTGGTTGTTTTGTTTACTTGTTTTCTTTTGTTGGTTGGTTGGTTGGTTGGATTTTTTTAATATCTACTGTCACCACAGTCATCTGGCTTAACAAAGAGGAGTAAACTTATTTTAGATAATGATTATCTCATCACCAGTGGTAATCTGAGCTGTAGAGTAACAGAATCACAGAATTGTAGGGGTTGGAAGGGACCTCTAGAGATCATCAAGTCCAACCCCCTGCCAAAGCAGCTCCCTAGCCCAGGTTGCACAGGTAGGTGTCCAGGTGGGTCTGGAACATCTCCAGAGAAGGAGACTCCACCACCTCTCTGTGCAGCTGTGCCAGTGCTCCGTCACTGCACTGGGAAGGAGTTCTTATGCACGTTTGTGTAGAACTTCCTATGCTTCACTTTGTGGCCATTTCTCCTCATCCTGTCACCATACACTGCTGAAAAGTGTCCGGCCTCGTCCCTTGTCCCTCATTCCTTTTCCTTCTACACCTTAGATATTTATAAATGTGGATCTTTCCTTTTTCGAGGTTGAACAGATCCAGGTCACTCAGCCTTTTCTCATTAGAGAGGTGCTCTTTATCATCTTTGTGTCCCTCTGCTGGACTCTTTTGAGGAGCTCCCTGTCTTTTTTGTACTGAGGAGCCCAGAAATGGACACAGTACTCCAGATGAGGCCTCACCAGGGCAGAGTGTAGAGGGGGAGGATCACTTCCTTTGACCTGCTGGTCACACTCTTTTTAATGTACCCTAGGATGCTGCTGGCCTTCTTGGCCACGAGGGCACACTGCTGGCTCATGGCCATCCTGTTGTCCACCAGGACACCCAGGTTCCTCTCCACAGAGCTCATCATCAGCAGGTCATCCCCCAACCTGTACCGGTGTATATGATTATTCTTCCCAAGGTGCAAGACTACACTCTAGATACTGTAGTTCCTTCAGCATTAAAATAAAGCAGTTTATGTTTAATAGTTTCTGGTCTCTTATAACCTTTAGCAAGCACTTTTTTCCTCAAAATCAAGACCACTTGAATCTTTACAAGTTACTTTACGTGTATAGTGCTATAGAGCTATAGTACGTAGTAATATAGTGAGTTTTCATGTGAACAGCTAAGGAGGATTTTTGGTGTCTCCCTATAGATATCCACCCTGAAATTTTAAAGTCTCTAGTTCTGCTACCCTAGAGAACTTACACTGACTACCTAACACTGATAGTCTTGCTGCACATAGAAAAGCGCAGGATCCTCCTTACTTAGTACCACAGAAGTGTGTCAGATATTCTTTCTGGAGTTACAAACTCTGCACTTGTATTGGAAATAGAAACAAACCTTATGGTTTTTTTCACTATCATTTTTATCCCTTTTATTAAAATAAGTGTAAAGAAGGCAAATATTTTTGTGAAGTAAGCTAATTTAGGAAGAAGATAAACTATGACTGTTCTCAGATATTGTTTCATTAAAAACTGAACTGATCCAAAAATTGATGCTATTGACTTTGTAGAAAATTCTAATATTCAAATTCCATGGTTCAATAAGTCATACCTGCAGCTTGATTTCCCTATACATCTGACTGGGTCTGTATCCTTCAGTTTTAAATTTCTGTGCGTTTCAAAGGCAGTGAGTTTTACAGGCTGCACTGAGAAAATAACAGCGTAGTCCACCGTGTCAGATAACTCCCATGTTAGTTCAATATCATTTTTTTTCATCCACAGCAGACCAGACCTGCCAGTACTCTCTTCATAGAACAAGTGGTTTTAAAATGATACAAGCATCCTAATTAACAAAGGGGTTGAAAATTCAAAATATAAACTTCCCAAAATAAATAGAGTGGTATAATTCATTTGCAGGAGATTGATTTTTTTTGCCAACAGAAATCTGTCAGGGAGTTACTATACAAATTATCTTGCTACTTATCTTCATTCTGTTTCAGTAACAGCACCTGTAATATTTTATTGATGTAACTAGCAAACCAGATGGCAATTTTACTAAATCTTGAAGAAAAAAATAATAATTGATTTTTATACAGTCATTGTGTATGACAACTAGAAAATTTTAAACTGGATATATATATTGATCCAATCTAGCCATCTTGTTATGTGTGTTGATAGTCTACTATCCTATTAATTGCTAGATACTTCCCTGTCTTCCAGGAACTACTGGCTGTCACCATATCTTTTATGCGTAAAAGTTTAGAAATTGTTGGCAGAATCTGAAAGTTCTGTGTAACTTCTACAAGCCTCACAGATCCTACTGTAAAAGCCAAGCTTACTTTATTTATTCCATTAAATGTTTAAAGCTAATTTGTTTTTTGGCAAAGAAATGAGAACACATACATAGCCCGAATAATTTTTTATTTATTGAGCTCGTAATCTTCCCTGGCCAGTTGGATTGCTTATTCAAATAGAGCCAGTTAGTGGGGATACAAAGCACAATTATCACACTTAAAAGAATTGCTGTAACATGCAAAATTAATGCAGAACTTTTCTTTCTACCACTTCCCAACACTTTCAAACAAAATGTGAATATTTTCCAGTGACAGTATTCTAAATTTTATTCTTTTACCTAGAAACTGGGTAGGGAAGAACTTTTTTTCTGCAGTAGTATCTCATCTAATTTCAGTGGAGAAAAGCAGCCATTCTACCTTTATAAGGATGTAGGTTCAGGTATTTTCCACCTGCCAAGTTTATGGAAAATTTATCAGTCAGTTCTGATTTAGAAGCTGCACCACTGGGCAGATTTAAGGAGACAGCAGTCAGTCCTGTGTGTTGCAGAGATAACGTAAAAAATGAGATCCAGTAAAGTTGTCCATGCATAAATCAGAATAGAAAATAAATATGGTGGCAGTAGTCTTGACTATGCCCTCAGAAAAAGGTTTTATAGAGAAACTAACCAACAATTCACACAGAGTCTGGCTTTCATAATTTCCTGTATCTTACTGCTTATATTAAAATAAATCATGGAAAATACTGCAACATGTAACATTGTTATATGTAGAAAATTTGCATATTTTAGTAGCTCACTGATTGTAGTGAATGTAGAAAAAATAAAGCCTATTATTACCAAGATAATAAAATAGAAGGAGATATCTCACAATATTTGTAGATCTTCACAATTAATTTTGGTGTGCTGTTCACTCAAGCAGATGATGCAGAAAATTTATTGTGATCCACTCTACCTGTCTGTAGGTCCTTTCAGTAATACTTTAAAGAGACAAGAAAAAAAAGGGGTGGAGTGGAGGGTGAGGGGTGTGTAGGAGAGTAAATGATTCAGAGCAGTTTGCAAACCAAACCAAATCATATTCCAAGTGTTCAGAGTTTTTATTATGCACAATTAAAAAATGACACCATGCAGGGAAAAATTAAATATTGCTTCCCAAGTAATTGATGTTTCAAATTTTCACTTTGTGCAAACATTATTTTATTAACTTCTTTCCTTGTCTCTCCCCTCCCCTCCCCTCTCCTCCCCTCTCCTCCCCTCTCCTCCCCTCTCCTCCCCTCCCCTCCCCTCCCCTTTTCTTTTCTTTTCTTTTCTTTTCTTTTCTTTTCTTTTCTTTTCTTTTCTTTTCTTTTCTTTTCTTTTCTTTTCTTTTCTTTTCTTTTCTTTTCTTTTCTTTTCTTTTCTTTTCTTTCTTTTCTTTTCTTTTCTTTTCTTTTCTTTTCTTTTCTCTTTTCTTTTCTTTTCTTTTCTTTTCTTTTCTTTTCTTTTCTTTTCTTTTCTTTTCTTTTCTTTTCTTTTCTTTTCTTTTCTTTTCTTTTCTTTTCTTTTCTTTTCTTTTCTTTTCTTTTCTTTTCTTTTCTTTTCCCTTCCCTTCCCTTCCCTTCCCTTCCCTTCCCTTCCCTTCCCTTCCCTTCCCTTCCCTTCCCTTCCCTTCCCTTCCCTTCCCTTCCCTTCCCTTCCCTTCCCTTCCCTTCCCTTCCCTTCCCTTCCCTTCCCTTCCCTTCCCTTCCCTTCCCTTCCCTTCCCTTCCCTTCCCTTCCCTTCCCTTCCCTTCCCTTCCCTTCCCTTCCCTTCCCTTCCCTTCCCTTCCCTTCCCTTCCCTTCCCTTCCCTTCCCTTCCCTTCCCTTCCCTTCCCTTCCCTTCCCTTCCCTTCCCTTCCCTTCCCTTCCCTTCCCTTCCCTTTTCTTTTCTTTTCTTTTCTTTTCTTTTCTTTTCTTTTCTTTTCTTTTCTTTTCTTTTCTTTTCTTTTCTTTTCCCTTCCCTTCCCTTCCCTTCCCTTCCCTTCCCTTCCCTTCCCTTCCCTTCCCTTCCCTTCCCTTCCCTTCCCTTCCCTTCCCTTCCCTTCCCTTCCCTTCCCTTCCCTTCCCTTCCCTTCCCTTCCCTTCCCTTCCCTTCCCTTCCCTTCCCTTCCCTTCCCTTCTTTTTCTTATTCTTTTCCTTCTTCTCTTTTTCTTAGTCCTTTTTCTCTTTTTTTTTCTTTTTTTCCCTCTTTTACTTAACTCTTTCTTTCTCTTATTCTATTTTTTTCTTATTTTATTTTTTTCTTATTTTATTTTATTTTATTTTATTTTATTATTTTATTTTATTTTATAATTTTTTTTTCTTGAATGAAGACAGTTCTGTATGGATTTTCCCTGTGAAAGTGTGACGTTTTAACACTGAAACATATGCACTGGAGCACTTCCTTAGCCTGTACGAATACTTAGACATCATAGCACCGTACTTATCTGTTATCTGTTCTGTTCTACTGCATGCAATTATCTGTTATGTTCTACTGCATGCTTTCTATTTTCTTAGGGAAAAAAAAAAAAAGCCCACATAGATGTCCTGAAGAGCTCGTGGTGGATAAATGTCAAGGAAATTCTTATGGTGGAAGAGAACGACAGCTTGTGACTGGACACATACGCTCCCTCTAGAGCTGCCGTGGTGTGTCAGGACAGTTGCTCATGTGCTGCAGGGAAGCTCTGCAGGAGATGGAGAAGCGATGCCATGCCATGTCTTCCAACACAGCGTCCATGCAACTTGACCCCTGCCTCTTCCAGGAGTACCAAAGGATAAAGCTAAACATCTGAAACAGCTGACGGATTGTCCCGATGCTCTGAATCATCCATCTACTCAATGGGATGAAACTGAGAGATGGTGCAGGGGCAACAGCAGCCGGTGCCTCCTACGTTTCTCAGTCAGGCAGCGTGCTTGGAGCAAACCAGACACCTTCATCTGCGGAGGAACGACGCGCCCGGCAGGCGGAGCGCGGCTCAGGCGCTGAGCCGGGGCTGTCCTCCCGCACCCGGCCGCCAGGTGGCGCCGCGCCTCTGCGGTGCTTCCTCGGGCGCCCGGCGGCCGTGAAGCGGCGGGCCCCGGCTTCGCGCTGCAATGTGGGGCGCCTCCGGAAAGCGGGGGCTTTCCAAGCGGGTTTCAGGAGGGAGTTGCGAGCCCGGGCTGCTGGGACGGCAGAGGAAATCCGTTGAGTGCCAGATTGCATGGATGTTTGTGCTGCTGAGCTAGCGAGGGCAGCAACAATAGCTCGTGATGTCACTTCTTATCTCCAGCGCCTTTGCGGTAATCCGCAGCTACAGTTGCCCTGGGATCTGGACATATGGTTAGAACTCATAAAGGCAACGGTCCATAAGGTCAACAGACATATGTCTGAAAGGCCAAAGAGTTAATGTGCCGAGAGGTCTGTAGAGCAGGAAGCTGAAAACAAAACGAGTATTGCTGTTTCCAAGAAGGGGAAAAGGCTGCATTTGTAAGGCTGGTGAGAATTGTACTTCAAAAACAGGTTGTTTGTTTGTTTGTTTGTTTGCAGATTTTCTTTTTTTTTTTTTTTTAATTAAATGAAGAATGAAGTTTGTATGCACTTCTTTAGCTGAGTAAATTTCATGAAAACAACATAATCAGTCTTCTAAAAGGTAAGAAGAGCTAGAAACAGTTTTTCTATCAGTCATATGTTGACTGTTTCTTACTTACTGACTTCTGCATTCTTCAAAATGTTTAAATTTGCTTGATGCCAGCATACGCATTGTGCCAGCATCAGTACTGAGAAGTGCTTACACTGCTGTATTAAATACAAATCATAGAATCACAGAACCATAGAATAGCCTGGGTTGAAAAGGACCTCAAAGATCACCTAGTTTCAACCCCCTTGCTGTGGATGGGGTCACCAACCACTAGTCCAGGCTGTCCAGAGCCACATCTAGCCTTGCTGTGAATGCCTCCAGGCGTGGGGCATCCACAACCTCTCTGGGCAATCTTTTAGGCAAATATGCACCAGCATTAGGTATTTAGGACATTTTTAACTTTACTGTACTATTTCAAACTCAAGATACATTTTTAAACTAGACACGGGTCATTAAACCAGAAGCTTGTTAAATAACATTGTGATTTGATTAGAGTTCCCTCTGTCGGTTGAAGAACTCGTTCACAATTAGCAGGTAGTGTGGATAGCAGGCAAAATGTATTTGGTTTGGTAATTTATTCCTATCCTGGTTTCCTGGCTTCATTTCGGACCCAATACCAGAAAGCACTGTAGATAAAATATAGTAGATATATAATATAATACATAAAAGTGAGGAGAATTCTGAGGAGACTGCTGCTGTTTTACATATCTTTGATCTGAAGCAGATCACCTTGAAATGACTCCTCAGACCTTTGAAAAGCCAGTTCACAAGGCTCTTTCAATAATCTGCCCAGATTCTTTGCCATTTACGTCAGGCATATAACCCCTAACTATTCCTTCCTTCCTTCTTCCCTCCCTCATTCCTTCCTTTCCTTCTTCATTTCTTCTATTAACTTGCTTCTTTTTTTTTTTTTTCTTTTTTTCTTTTTAACTTTGCAAACTCTGCAGCCCTTAATGTCAACATTTTCTACCCTGCGATTCCTGCCATCTGCATCTTGCTAAGTTAACACATCTCCCCTTCTTTCAAATACGTTGTATAACATATCCTCTTTTCCCCTTTCAGTGCCTCTGGTTGCTTTCTGTCTCAATTTTGTCTAGAATGGAATAATTTGTTCACTAAACTATGTATTAGAAGTTTTCTGCAATCTATATCTTTCATTATTATGCTCAGCATATAGTTTTCTCCTTACAGCTGACGGATTTAGAGAGTTGCAAAGTATTTTAACCACGAGCAATCAGGCACTGAGACTCAGAAACAATTTACCACAGTGGCTCTGCACCATAATCTTTTTCTTTTATAGTTATCAGAGCTCTTCTGTACCATCCATATCTTTGGAAAATTGACTGGAAAGTCTACTGGGAGCAGAACTCTGGTAACAGCTGTGGTAGCTAGTGCTGACATTCTTCCAAATGTCTTCTTTTATAGTCTCCTAATGGGTAAGAGTTAGAGACTGAGTCAAGAAGGAAGCAGAATGCTAAGTGTTTGGATCCTAAGATCCAAACAGTTTTTTCCTGATTCCCCATGATGGATGTTCAGTCTAAGAATAAGCTATTTTCTGAACGTTACAGCCAGGAGCAGTATGGAACAATGGCCTTCCTTGAAAGTGGAAAGCTGCTTTACAAAAATACTATTCAAAATAAATCAAGTATGCTTTTCCTATATTTTGTTGATGAATATATGTTATATACATTGCATGGTATCCTAATGCTAGATGCAATACTGTGTTTGAAAGGAAGAACACCAGTAGCAGTTCTTGCACATGTGCTTTGCTATAGATTTGGTCTAACAAACTCACATTCCCAAAAACATTAAGAAGACTTTTCGAACATTTGTTCCCCTTTCGTCATGCAAATACCCAGTATAGTTACAGCTAATTCCCTCTGAATAGTTCTGCTGTATTCAGGAACAGTAACAGGACACTCAAACTAATAATCTATCCATATTCACAAAAACATGAAGAATAATTGAAGAATAATGGATTTTTACAGCTGTTGCTTTGGGCATCTTATCTGCAGATTTAATGTTGTGTCTTTTAGTAGTCTGGGGTTTTTTTTTTATAGAACTTGTTTTAGGACTTTGTTTCTTATGTAAGTTTTGTTTGCAGTGTAGGTAGAAACTAAGGAGAGAGAAGTGCTGCTACTTGCTGTGGGAGAACAGCATCTCATTTTCAGTGCTTGTATCCATGAATAGTGATGTCCTTGTGACTCAGCACTGCTATACAGGAAATTACTTTTTAATTTTAAGGAGCATATGTGCAACAGTTATGTTCACTGGAAATAAGACAGTGATTTATTTAAACCTACAACAGATACAGACTTTATCTTGTCCCTAATGCAATGTCAGATTTAATTACATAAAGATTCATTTGTAATCAAAGAAAAAAATATTTGCAGAAGGTACCGTTCAAATGGGCAAAAGAACTAGGTGATATAATGCTTTATAAAGATGTTACCTCTTCTGAAAGTTCTCTGAACTGTTTTAAGTAATTACATTCATTTTCTCAGGATAGCCTAGCAGAACGCGTTCTAAAAGATTATTTGCCCTTGTTTTTCTTGCACATTATGCAAATCTCAAAAGATGTGGAAGCTCCCCCAAAGAATTCATAAAACACATGGAGTTCTGTCATCGTTTTAGTTATGTGACATTCTGCAAAGCTTGGCTTACTTCTTTTCAACTCAGGAGAAAGCTTATGCATCCCAAAGCCAGAAAGAGGTGTGTGTAGGTGGACGTAACTTTTTAGGCCTTCAGAAGATGTGGGGGAAAGTGAAATAATAACACGTGGAATTTAGACATGTGGCTAACTTTGCAAGAGGATCAGGTGGCATTGTGAGATTTCTTTGTTAGTTTCATTTCTGTGTTTCAGCCATACCAGTCTGTCTTCAGAGAATTACACTCTGAACTTTGAAGAAAAACTGGGGTATACTGTGATGTAAAGTGTTATAAATGTTCCCAGACCAGCTTTTTGTGAGGTAGCTTGGAATCTGAAGGAAGGTGGCCAAAGCAAACCTTCATATGGTTTATTTTCTCCTCATGAAACCCATTTAAGGTGGTCTCTGATACGCTGAATCTTCCTCTTACTAAAACTGTTTTTTTTTTCTTAAATGACATTTTTCTCCTAAATTTTCTGCAGTTGTGTTTTATTTTGAAGTCACAAATCCCGTGACCATTTTTAATTTTTGTCTATATAGAGGACATTTGACTTTGTTATAATGCAGCATGGGATATGGAGGAGAGTTTTTTGGCCCAGAGAGAAGATGAGTAGGAATTATTCACAGAGGTCAGATGTTTTATAATAGGTGTGATAAAATACAATAATATTTCATATAGATCCTTCTTACCTCTTACTTTTCTGTCATTACAAATAAAGCACTTTACTGGATTCTTCAGACAAGAAACACCATTGTTCTACCTGGCACGTTGCAAGCACATTACCAAAAATGATGCAAATTGTGATATATCTCTAAAGAAGCCCAAATTCTATATAATTTACACGCAAACATAACAAGCATATACACATGCAAATGCAAGTTTGTACTACAGGCTTATTCAGCACCCCAGCTGTCAGTGTGACAATGGATGAAACTCACAGTAAACAGAGAAATTCATTTTAGAAACAATATTTTTCTAGTTGAGCTATTCTGTCCTACTCTTATGTTTTGCTGTGAGACTTCTCTAAATATTTCCTCTTCTCCTGTGTCTAAAAGGGAAAGTGAATAAATCTTCACTCACTCCTTCAATGATGAGATGTCAAAATTGGAATGACTTCCTTAAACAATGTGTGGTCGGATCTCTCTATTGGCATTACTGCATCCAGAGTGAAGTAGAACTCAGCACAGGTTAGAGCTTAGGAAGTGCTGTGTTCTGTCACCTGCCTCAGTAAGCCCAGCAGGCCTCAGGGCTGGCTTTCAAAGGACAGTGTTGGTGCAAGGCCACCTGTGTAAGTGTAAGTAAAAGTGATCTTATGGCTTTCTGTATAACCTGGGCAGACTGCAGAATTTCTGTGCTTAGGCATGATGTAGTAACTGAAAATCCATGGCTACTGTTTTACGTTTTGCTGAGGGAATCCTATGTGCACTTAATACTGAAATAGTCTACATTTCCAGTAACGTTGGAAAAAATAAAGAAAAAGAATCTTGCATTCCAAGGCTGGCAGGGGAACAACAAGATGACAGAAACACTTCTGAATTTGCACTATTTTTGGCATAGTAAGACTTTCTCACCCAAGGACCTTGGCTTATTCTTTTCACCTTTGGCTTTCCTCGAGTGTTGTGAAGAATCTCTCCTGGAATTTCCATTATCCACTTATCCTCTACACTTGTATTGCCTGTCAGCTGCTGAAACCCCTGTAATACATTTCAGACAGAAGTTGACATTTGAACTAGGAGCTATGGTTGCAGGTAATCTGCCTTGTTCTTGATCTAGAGGAGCTACAAATTAAGGTAGCTTTCCAGCATCTGCATAAGCATTGCCTTTCCCTCATACAAATATCCATCTTTGTTGTGTCCACGTTTACTGATTTACCAAACAGTGTAAATTTGCATAGGTGAGTCTGTAGAAGACAGATTATACTCCTGCTTTGTAAAATATCTTGGGCTTTTTCGTCTGCTCAAGGATTGTTTTCTCATGCTTTTACCCACTTCCTTTCCCTACCATAACACTGACTGTGAGTGAAAGAATTAAAGAAAGTTTTATCTAGAAATCATACAGCTGATGAATGTTTCCTTGTAAGGAACTCTGGGTTAGAATGTGTCTAAGATTTGTTTAAATTCAAGTATAGGCTGTGCCTCTCTGTGAGGGACGAACTAGAATAGCAGTAAAATGTCATCTAATGCACACCTGATGAGTTTGAAATTGATCCCAATGGGAAAAGGAATTAGAAATGTAATTTTGACCTTTCATTGAAAGGAGCATGGGCAGATGTTTACTTGTGTTACACCATATATTTTAGTGTTCAAATAGATTTGTTCCTTGAGCCATTACAGGACATGAAAGATTTTCTGGAGCTAGGAAAAAGTAAAAAAAAAAAAAAAAGTGCAATTTTTGCTGTATATTGCACCCAGTACTCTTTTTTTCAGGAGAATAAAGTGTTGGTTTAACAAAGAACAGAGAACATGGGGCAAACAACTTCTAAGCCTGCTTTGATACCAAAGCAAGGTGAGCCATGAATTTCAGTATTTCTGCTCTCCTTACATTAACCCTTTAATTTACAGTCCTCATGCCTCTTGCTGTGATGAAATGGCTGGAAGATGGATTCTTTATAATCCTACTCTTCTCCAGTCTTTGCTGGTATATTTTCAGAGCTCATTTCTGCAAATGTCATCTTATATAATGATCTTCACTGAATGAACAATATTTGCAGCCATTTGAAACCTTGAAAGCCATGCTGTTATGGGAGGCAGTGAGCTTATCGTTTTGTACGTGCAAACCTTATGGGAGAATTTGACTCCTAGCAGACATATATTATTGAACTGGGCTGTAGCTATCAAACTGTTTTACTTGGAAAGCCTAACTGTATTTGTATTGCTACTGACTGCTGATGAGTTTTTTAGACCAATGGTTTGTATTCAGTACTGCCTTCTTGTTTTTACTCCGTGGTTACTGTTAAATTCGGCAATCTTTATCAGTATTTACACATATAATCTGCTCTTTTGTGTTGACCTATGTAAGTCTGATCCTTCTTATCTTGGATACCAAATCTGAATGTCTGTAATCTTCTTTTCCAAAATTCCTTTAGCAGTGGGCAATGTCTGTGATACCATTTGCATCAATTTGGCAAAGAATGTAAGGTACATCAATGATGTTGTGATAAAAAAACAGTACTATTTAATATTAGTATGATTACTCTGTACCTTATTTACAGAACTCCAAGTCTTACTTTGAAATTTAGTTGAATAAATAGTTGACAAAAGAAGTAATATCTTACATGAACAAACTCCAGAAGAACAACAGGAGAACCTGAGGTTTTATTTCACTAGGGTTTCTACAGATTGATATGTGTTTTATACTCAAGATTATTCAGAATAATTGTTGTATTTCATGCTGGTAAGAAGCTCACTCTGAAAAGACTGAAAATGTGCTCACCTTTTACATACCCACCTTGTAAACCTTAATTTGCATGGCATCCACTGCTAAAACCTGAGACAATATAAAAGCTGAACTGACATCAGCCAATAATATGGAACAATATTAATCAAAATGTGCCATGAAAATTATTCATTAGAGTTTACAGGATAGCAAAACTCACCAAGGGGTTGTGTATGTGTATGTGTATGTGTGTGTGTGTTTGTATGCACAATCTGCCAAAGCTGAAAAAAAACAACTGCTTGATGAGTGTTTCTTCCTTTGTACCAGCCTACCCACTGAGCTGGTAATTATTCTTGCTTTTTATCTAATCATTATAAGACAGCAAACAGTCTTTTCTCCTGCTTCCGTCTCTTTCACAAATGACACACAAGAAAGTTTCCGTATTCTGAATCCATTTTTAATTTCCTTCTATCCATCACAATTAATTTCAAACATTAGATTATATATGTAGTTATTAACGCTCTTGAAAAGATAATACTGTTTTTATGATATAGTTATATCAATTTCTTATTCCTTCATAACTGACAAAAATCTGAGTAACAATCCATAAAAGATAAAGTAAAAATCACATTTGTTCAACCAGAGTATGTCAGAAGACAATAAGAAGAAATGGCTAAGCCCTTACTTCACTCAAACACATCAAGTTGATTATAGAATAACAAAGAAGGGCAATAATGGTAACTTATCTTGGATACATAACTCTGAAACATTTAACAAAATATGGTTTTAAAAATCACAACTCTTGAATTTCAAGAGAGCCTAAATACCACTAACAGTATAAAATCCCTTGTTGAGAGTAAAAACTCATTGATTTCTCTTCAGAAGATATCTTTTTGAGTCATTCTGAATGGACAGCATTTATTTATAGATAACAGTATATAAAGTCCATGTAACTTTATTTGTGAAATATATATAACTGAATGAAATTGATACAAGTTCTTTGAAACACATAGAGTTTGTTTCCCCTGTATTTTTACAGAGCACAGTGTTATCAGGACATTACAAAACCTTAGTAATGGCAGTAACAGCACCATTCATTTTGTACTCCTTGTGGTAAATTATATTCCTTCATAATTTATCTTATATTTTACAAAGCATCGTATAATGTACATAAAAAATAATTAGAAAAATTCTGTGGTAATAGCAGCTGCAGCAATAGTAGTAGTAGTATATATTCCTGTCAATATGTTGGAACTACAATGCAATAGGTTATCATTTTGTTCAAATGGAAAAACGTGTGCCAGAAAACAGCACATATAAATCATATATATAAAAACCAAATCAGAGGGAAAGTGATGCTGAGAATTGTTCATAGTTCTGTGAATCTGAGTGCTTCTGTTACTGAAACACTAATATGAGATGATGTCTTAGATGTCCATGCTTGTAGAATACATTATTTTTTTTCTTCTTATAGTAAAAACAAAATGAGATAAGAGACCTGTGGTATATTAGGAGAGACTGATAACAATCAATAGCTAGAAATAAAACAAGAAATAGAGAAATGTTCCAGAGAAGAAGATAGAGGAAAAAAAGAGGAGTATGAAAAAGCAGATGTGGGAGAAAGTTGAAATGGCAGATGCTCAGTAAAGGAGGAAAGCAAAGCCAGCAAACCAGTATTTTGGATAAAGATTTCTGTCTGAAGTTGCTTTAAGACTATTTTAGTCAGTAATATATTATCCTTCTTATCTGACATTCTTCTTACGCAGCTTCTGAAGTCTTGCAGATTGCTACTTCTGGGATTTTCAAACATCTCTCAGGTTTGTCATGGAGCTTTATGTCTTACCTGTAACCAATCATTATTCCTCCCATAGAAAATTATTATTTTTCTTAAGCTTACTGAGAAATCTTACAGTTATCAAACTTGATTTATTCTATGTAAATTGTTTGTGTGTGGAAGATATTGAAAAAGTCATTTACACAGTCTGTTAATAGCACTGGCACTATAATATCTTCTCTCCATCCAATCATGCTTGAATTCATATTACCAGTATTCAAAATGGCTTTGGTGCATCTAGATTAAAAGTAAATCAATTAATATCATCATGGCAGTCATCACTTTTGAAGTAGAATTATGAACATTTTGTGGTATAATGCATCTAAAATACTAAACAAGATGTACAGAATCAAAAGACAAAATGAAATGAGTCATGTATAAATGCTGAGAAACAACAAAGCAACCAACATCCAGAAAGAAATCCAGAGAAACCACATGGCTTGAAACAAAAGGAAACAAACTGGGTAATGGAAGACATGCTGTGCAGAACAAGCAAATACAAACAGCATACAGTAATGTACAGAAATGACTGAAATAAGATGTGAAACACAAGAAAAGAATTAATGAGGCAGGAAGGAAAGTAGGGTCCTGAAATGCCTAAAAATAGCAATGAGAAGGGTGAAGGAAATGGAAGAACAGTGTGGCTAAAGCAAACATGCTGCACTGAGCCTGTCATTCTGCTGTTTTTGCTTGACATTTCTTTAAAACAGTGGAGTTATGTCGTGGAGCCTAATCCTAGAAATAAGGATAAGAAAACAAAATCTCTGCGCCCCAGTAATTTGTGAAAGAAATCTAAATGGAATACTGAACTCTCATTTTGAGAGTATGCATGCTGTAGAGATACAGTGGTTTTGTTCTGGCTTTTTTTTAACCTGCTTTCTATTGTCAGTGCAGCATCACAGTGTCTGTCTGACAGAAAAGAAGGGTAGGAAGAAACAGGTAGAATAGTAAAAGAAGGAGGATTACAGAGTTGGGAGAAGCAAAGTGTCACTTTTCTGTTTTCAACAGCAGTTTCATTTCCAAACTGACTCCAAGTAAAATGATGTCGAGCACATTTCTCACCAGACCAGACTGCAGACCTGGACAGACCAATGGCTGTAAAGATGTAAGGAAGTGACCAGACAAATCCTGAAAGTTTATATGTTGTTAGCATGAAGATATTAAACTGCTTAGTTACAGAATAATAGCTCTGAGAGATCAAGAAGAATTAGGGCAAGAACTCTGGGGGAAAATTAAGAATTTCATTGGGTTATAGCCTGCAGTGCAAGTTTTACACTTAAGTCCCTCTTTCTATTTTCCCAGTAGAAGACGTTCTCCATAATAATGATGTCAGAACTGGTAGCAGTAAAGATCTGCTGAGCCTGTGTTTATTAACACATGCTTAGAGGGGTATCTAGCATGAACAGCTAGGCAGTGAAGATGAGAATACTATTAAAAGAGATGTTAAAACCTCGATAACAATTAGGAAAGACAGAGGAAGCCTTTTTGCAGTTCCAAAAAAAAAAAAAAAAAAAGAAGATTATTACT